>NC_090253.1:55444056-55466556 GCF_037325665.1 Littorina saxatilis | reverse complement strand
GTGTCTCTGTTTTCGTGTCTCTGTTTTCGTGTCTCTGTTTTCGTTTCTCTGTTTTCGTGTCTCTGTTTTTGTGTCTCTGTTTTCGCACAATGGGTAACGTGTCCAAGCTTTTTATCGTGGAATGATCCACGCCCATGTGTGTGGCATTCAGCTGCCTCAGACTGTGGACTTTGGGCACTGATATAAGGCCAAACAAAAATATATGTTGGTTTAGGGTAACCCGACCGACCCTTTTTTTTCCCGCCGACCCTAAAACTTTTTTTTCATTTCTAAAAAAAAAAAAAAACTTTTTTGGCACATTTTGCGAACAGTACTGTAACTAACGGAAGTAACCTCCTATAAAATCGACCAAATTAAAAAAAATTAAATTTAAGTTTTTAAAAAAAAGCCGACCTACCGACCCCATTTTTTTGGTCACGTTACCCTAAACCAACATACTGCATGCAGTTCACATGTGTGTCGCAAAGCCTTGGTTCTCAAATGCAGCAACCCCGCCTAACCAGTCCGAAACCTCTCCTTCGTTCTTATTGTCTGAAAGTGAGGTTGCGTTCAGTGTGCAAGGAGGCTTCCAATTGGCTGTCTTCTCACCCGCCTTCACCACGATGGTCGAATTGCGGGGGTCCTTCTCGTCACCTGACAGCTCCGGGCCAATCAGAGACAAGATGACAGGCATGAGGAAGACAGCGTGCAGGACGCCGAAAAGGATGACGAGGACCATGATTTTGAAGAAAGAACGGAAGATGAAAGACTCGGAGATGACGAGAACGACGATGCCGACGAAAGAGGAGAGACCTCCGTTGAGGATGGGACCCGAGGCGTGCGTCAGCGCGTGACGCGCACGCTCCTGACGTGTACGCTCCAATGACGTCATGTAGGCAGCACAGACGTGAGCGGAGAAATCCACGGAAAATCCGACACTCATGATAAGGTGGATCATAGTGACGGAGCTCAGAGACAAGCCCCACAGCGCCATGAAGCCGAAGATTCCCGTGACGATCATCACCACGTTGAAGAGAACGAGAAAGACCATGAGCGGATGCGCCAGGAGGATGAACGACACGACGACCATGGCCGCAAGGGTGGCGCCTACCGTCAGCTTCGTGTTGGGCACGATCTCCGCGTACTGCTCGAAGAACACGAACACCGGCTGGTAGGCGAACACCTTAATCCTCGCTGCGTCCGCCATCTCTCTCAGCCTGATCATCAGCTCCGTCTGCTCGGTCGACTCCCTGACGTTCTCCGTGTACACGTGACAGCGTGACGCAACGATGACGTCAAATTCTTCGTCGATGACGAGGTCGCTGAGGTAGTGAGGGTTCTCGGGAAGGAATTTGTTTCTCAGGTTCTGCACGAAGGCGTGGTTGGATGTGGGGTTGAAGTGAGCCGAGAAGAAAAAATCGACGAGCCAGCAGTAAGATCCGTAGCTGTTGATGTCCGGGTCATCTCGAGCTTTGTTGAGAAGGTTGTTCACCTCCTTCGAAACGGTGAAGTTGGCATAGTTTAGCGGCTCGTCGATCACAAAACTGCGGTATAAGAGTGGAGAAACAAAATAATTCATTATGGTTTAAATAAGTTGGCATAGTTTAGCGGCTCGTCTATCACCAATGTAAGAGTGGAGAAACGAAATTCATTATGGTTTCAGTAAGTAGGCCTAGGCATAGTTTAGCGGCACGTCGATCACAAAAGGGCGATATTTAAGATTGAATAAAGAACACTTATAGTATGGTTTGAATTGAGTAAGTCCTTGTTATATTATATTGTTCCAATCGAATCAGTAAAACAAGATTGAGTTTTGGAGAGCCTGTTGCAGTATCACAGAGCTCTCTCTCTCTCTCTCTCTCTCTCTCTCTCTCTCTCTCTCTCTCTCTCTCTCTCTCTCTCTCTCTCTCTCTCTCTCTCTCTCTCTCTCTCTCTCTCTCTCTGTCACACACACACACACACGCACGCACGCACACACGCACGCACGCACGCACGCACACACACACGCACGCACGCACCCAACGCAGGCACACACACACACACACACACACACAAACACACACACACACACACGCACGCACGCACGCACACACATACACACACACACACACACACACACACACACACACACAGATCATATCACCCCCCTCCTAAATCAGCTCCACTGGTTGCCCGTTCCTGCCCGTATCACCTACAAAATCAACACTCTCACCTACAAATGCCTCCATGGTCTCGCCCCTGCCTATCTCTCCGACTCTCTTTCTCTCTATGTCCCTTCACGAACACTCAGATCATCTGCCGACTCCCTCAAGCTCAACATCCCCCACACCAAACTCAAAACAGCAGGTCAACGCTCATTTTCTTTCCAAGCACCTAGCCAATGGAACACACTACCTCTCCCCCTCCGCCAACAACAGTCCCTCGAATCATTCAAATCTGCACTCAAGACATTCCTTTTTTCCAAATAATCCATGCATTATACACTGCCCACCCCATCCCACCCTGAATAACTGTACATATTTTAATGTTTGATGGTGTGTGTGTGTGTGCTAGTGACTTTAAGTCTCCGTGTGTGTGAACGAGTGTATGTGCGCCTTGAGTCGCCTGTTGGTGAGATATGTGCGCGTTATAAATATTCGTATTATTATTATTATTACACACACACACACACAACATTCAGCAGCCAATGCAGATGCGTGATAGTGAAAAAGACTTAGTCACGGACTGAACATTAGGACGTGTTTTACTTACCTAACAGGAAACGTGATTCCAAAAATGTCCTCCTCCCAGCTATTGTATTTGTAGTAAAAGGAGTTTGGTAACACCAGGTGTTTTAAAAGCAGGCCCTGCTTCAGACCCATGGCTCCCCAAATCGACACACCTGTAACACATAAGCCTATACAGGTAAAACGTGCGTGACAGAGAACGGGAAAAACCCGGTATCTTTTTCTTCTTGCGTTCGCCGTCACACCATCAGTTTAGTCTGCGAGACGAATGACGTCGTGGCTTCCAGGTCTTGTCTGCTCCCATAGAGTTTGGTGCGGAGAGGGACTGATGCTGGCCACACTTTGTCTCTGATTGGTTTGAGTTGGGGGCATGTCATTAAGACATGTTCTGGAGTCTGGTCTTCCAGACCACAGGGACAGGTTGGTGATGGGGTCAGCTTTAGCTTCCTGAACATGTGGGCGTTGAGGCGACAGTGACCAGTTCGTAGTCGCATGATCACTAATTGCTGCCATCGTTCTAGGAGATGATATGCGTCTCTCGTGGATTGTGGTCGCACTGCTGCCTTCACGAGGGTTTTCTTTTCAGCGAAGCTGACTGGGTTGTCTGGTTGTTCCTCCCCGGTATAAAACGCACTGTACAATATGATTCAAGTTACTTGATGAAAACTGTCCTCTGGTGAAATTTCGTACCGATGTTCAGATTTCGATCAATACAGATTCTATGGTTTCTAATCTACTTAAATATACACTAAATTGTTTTGCAAAATTCAAAAAACGTGGATAGTTTTGGTTGTTGATTTTTCTGTACGGATGTTTATGACAATGTGTACAGCATAAATGAAGTACTATTGTTTCATTTAATTATGATTTTGATTACGAGAAATGTCATCACGTCAAAGCAGTAAAAGTTCACGGTTCATAGTCCATTCAGAGATGCTATTCTAAGGATATAATGGTAGAACTGGACTGGAAAGGGCGATTAAAAATTAGTACAGTATGCTCCCACGTTTGCCTGCGAAATATAACTCATAACTCATAACTCATAACATTTTATTGATCCAACAAAGGAAATTAAATTGGTCATCAGCACATATAGGTCATTAATTAATAATTATAAAAGAATAAGAGAAGAAAATTCATAAAACCCATAATAACAACAACAAAAAAAACAAAAACAAAAAATATCTAAAGTAATATATGTACAACTACAATACCCTTTTTACTTGCACACTTGACACACCGACACACCAACACACATGCATACACACCTACATAGGCATGTAGGCAGGTTTCACGGTATTCAGACTCTTTGATGTGTGTAAACTTTGCCTTCAAATTACTTGCTTACTGTGTTGATTTTCATCATTTTTTCTGCTTGGCATGAGTAAGTATGGTATTTGCAATACAAAAAAATAAATAAAAGCTAAAATGTTTGTGTTTGAGCAATTATTTGAGCGAGTTTTTCGAAGCGAACGTGTGAATCCTGACAGACACCATTTCCTTCTGTCACATGACCCCATCTCAAAGTGTGATTGAAGCAGACACGAAATATCACACAAAACTTATGATAATGGGGTTATTAATTCAATTAATACACAAGGTTAGTCTCTGACTAGATAAAATAGGGAAAAAATATCAAATGGGAGCATAAAACCGTTTCTGGAAAAATTTTCAATCGCCACCGAAAGTGTCTGTCAGTAAAAAAAACACGTGCTTTGTTTGCAAAGCAAAGCCTAATTTTACACATCGCGTGCTTTTGTCTGTTATTCTTGCTTGTGAACATCATTTTATTGATGTTCTTCACTGGAAAGCAGGTGTATCATCAACAGTATCACAAAATCGCAAAGAATGAACATTTTTGTTGTGATCCGACCGGTGTCTGTAGACTGAATCACACGTTCGGCAAACTTCGTTTTTAACGGAAATAACCGAGCCTTTCATCGGAAACGACGTTTCAACCGCTTCATATCGTCTGCAGGAAGAAAAAGAGGAATGCGATACCCAGTAAGTAAAACATTTAATCGTTTTTAGTGCCTTTTGATCAAGTTTTGTTGCGTCTGTCAGCAACGTTCGTCAACCCAACGTTCGACACAGCGACGCACGCATACGGATTTGCAGCATTTGCATTCGGAAAGTGAGGGATTTGTGAGTTCGTTTGCATAATTCCAATCGCTAGTAGGTTTTCCTTCGTCTCCCATTGTTGTGTTTGCATGTTATTGGCATTTCATTGTGTAAATTGAAAGTTTGTGAGTAACAGTAGTACAATCTGTCGAACGTTGGCGACGCTGACAGACGCAAATATCGAACGTTGCCTTCAATGACAGAAGGGCTTGGCGATCGTACTTTCGATTCGTAGGAACACAATATGGAGACAGCAATGTGCGCTCGTTACCACAACGGTCATGAACCGGTGTAACACGAAATTTTTACTCCACGAAAAATTGACTCCGGAGTAAACTTCCAGTAAAAATCTTGTACGAAAAAAGAACTCCACAAGGAACTAAATTTTACTCCCCAAATATTTACTCCCAGTAAACATCTCGTACGAGAAACTTAGGGCCTACTCCTTCGTTTATAATTCGCGCAATATCCCATTTACGTGCAATCCCGTTTTGCCGCCGTCCCATTTTGGCGACATTTCACAAGCCAAGCGTCATCTTACTACCGCATCCCATTTTGGCGCAATCCCGTTTCGCCGCTATCCCATTTTTTTATTTTATTTTTTTTATTTTTACATTTAGTCAAGTTTTGACTAAATGTTTTAACGTAGAGGGGGAATCGAGACGAGGGTCGTGGTGTATGTGTGTGTCTGTCTGTGCGTGTGTATGTGTGTGTGTAGAGCGATTCAGACCAAACTACTGGACCGATCTTTATGAAATTTGACATGAGAGTTCCTGGGAATGATATCCCCGGATATTTTTTATTTTTTTTCGATAAATACCTTTGATGACGTCATATCCGGCTTTTTGTCAAAGTTGAGGCGGCACTGTCACACCCTCATTTTTCAATCAAATTGATTGAAATTTTGGCCAAGCAATCTCTGACAAAGGCCGGACTTCGGTGTTGCATTTCAATTTGGTGGCTTAAAAATTAATTAATAACTTTGGTAATTGAAAACCTGAAAATTGTAAAAAAAATAATTTGTTTCTAAAACGATACAAATTTACATTCATCTTATTCTTCATCATTTTCTGATTCCAAAAACATATAAATATGTTATATTCGGATTAAAAACAAGCTCTGAAAATTAAAAATATAAAAATTATTATTAAAACAAAATTTCCGAAATCGATTTAAAAACAATTTCATCTTATTCCTTGTGGGTTCCTGATTCCAAAAACATATAGATGTGATATGTTTGGATTAAAAACACGCTCAGAAAGTTAAAAAGAATAGAGATAAAGAAAAGCGTGCTATCGATCCTTCTCAGCGCAACTACTACCCCGCTCTTCTTGTCAATTTCACTGCCTTTGCATCGAGCGGTGAACTGACGATGCTACGAGTATACGCTGTTGCTGTAAAAATGCAGTGAGTTCAGTTTCATTCTGTTAGTTCGACAGCTTGACTAAATGTTGTACATGAACAAAGTATGCAAACCAGATGATCCAGCGACGTCCTTCCCAATTTATGTCCAATGGACGTCTACCCACAACACGCCACTGGATGCCGCGTGGTCAGCCAACCATGTGGTGCCAGTCGTGAAAACCAGGTTCTTTGTCCCACAGTGAGACATTCAAGTTGGGGACTTTGTGACCGCTGACTTTGTCAGCATGGATGGAAAGGTGGAGAGATACAGGGCGGTGATCATCCCCAAGTCAACCCATTTCCCCGATGGGCCAGATCGAGAGGAGATCTGTGTGAAGTGTTTGCGCGCAAAAGACAATGGGAGATACTATGTCTTTCCTAATGTTGATGACATTTCATGCTTGCCAATGGCTCAGATAAAAAAAATCCCACCAACCAACCATGAACAACAGGGGGGATTACTTTTTTTGACATGTGACCAAGTCTCATTTGAGCGTTCACAGTGTTACCTGAGAATAGCACACCCCCTTGAATTGGGACCAAAGAAAAAGCGTTGTATATATGCATTTTTGAATGCTTTTCTAAAGTCATAAGTTCATTAATTTTGTGACAAAAAAAAAATTTTTAGGGATTGTTTTCCTGAATACATGCAGTTAAGAAATTGACCCCGTTTTCAAATTTAGGGGGTAGGGTTGCCCCATAGCCCACGTATGTCTGTGTGACTGTGTCAAATATCAATCTACTCTGCGTACAAAATGTATAGATGTTTGTTTTTCGATTTTAGAATGATTTCTTAAGCTGGCTAGAACTTCTGAGGTCTACAGGAAACGATAAAGATAAAAAAAATGTACAAAATATAAGTAGCGTCCTTTATCTTACCATTGTTCTGATCAATGCTGTCCCTTTATTTGCAAGTTAACCATTTTTCTTAATGTGTTCAAGGAGTATGTTAAAAATTATTATCAATGGTTGCTTTAAACAGCACCTTTGGGCAGTTATTATGCACTAAAGTTGTAAAAGCATGTTTTGGGGGTTTTAGGATATAGCGTCTTGGAACGCCAATCATCTTGGAAATACGAATGTTCATATAATTTTTTTTACTGTTTTGGATAGATAAAAAGTTGAACTCTTGGTGCAAACTGTTTTTTGGTCCCTGTTTGACTATTTATTATTTTGGAATATTGTGTGTGAGGGGGAAACTGCAATCCTCAATATCATGAAACGTGCCTGTAGGCTAACTTCACGTATCACTTGTTAAACAGGTAATTATAAACAAATGATCAAATCCCTTATTTTCCTTTCTTTTCTCTGTCTCTTTTTTTTCCTTCGTATTTTCTTTCATTCTTTTAAAAAAAAAAAATTCTTTGTTGTTGGTAGGATTGGGGTTGGGGTGGGGTGGAGATGGGTAGGGGGTCATAATATTTTCAACATAAATTAAAGAAACGCTCTCCATGTTTATATGCGCATTTTTTTCCTGTGAGCGGATAAGTGTACAGAGCTATATTTGTACGTGTCGGGGTGAGTATCCGCCTAGGTGTTTCAATCCACAGTTCATAAGAAGTAAGCTGTCAGAAGAGGTCAGTTGAGCCGGAAACAACAGAAACAAGTCGCGTGAAGCGATATAAAAACATTTAGTCAAGATCAACACCACAAACCAATCATCGCCGAGACTACATTCAATTAGTCTCGGTTAACCATACCAAAGACCAAGACGGGTCACGCTCGCCGCCGCGTAGTACGCGTCCTTAGTACTTACTAAACCTACTTTCTGTCATTCTGCATGAGCACAATTTTAGAGTAACCATGACATATCTATATATTGTTACAGTAAACATGACATATCTATATATTGTTACAGTAAACATGACATATCTATATATTGTTACAGTGAACATGACATATCTATATATTGTTACAGTAAACACGACATATCTCTATATTGTTACAGTAAACATGATATATCTATATATTGTTACAGTAAACATGACATATCTATATATTGTTACAGTAAACATGACATATCTATATATTGTTACAGTAAACATGACATATCTATATATTTTTGAATTCAGGAGAAGATGAGGAATACAATGCAATCAATTTTAAATCTGTTTGCAAAACATCGATTTTAATGACAACTTTAATGAGCAAACTCATTAATTTTTAAGCCTTCAAGCTGAAATGCAATACCAAAGTCCGGGCTTCGTCGAAGATTACTTGACCAAAATGTCAACCAATTTGGTTGAAAAATGATAGCGTGACAGTGCTGCCTCAACTATCACAAAAAGCCGGATATGACGTCATCAAAGACATTTATCAAACAAATGAAAAACAAAGTCTGGGGATATTATATTCAGAAACTCTCATGTCAAGTTTCATGAAGATCGGTCCAGTACTTTTCTCGGAATCACTTTATACACACACACACACACACACACACACACACACACACACACACACACACACACACACATACACCACTACTCTCATCTCGATTCCCCCTCTATGTTAAAACATTTAGTCAAAACTTGACTAAATGTAATAAAAACCATGGGTATAAAACTCATCAGCATGTGAAAGACGAGCGAATGTGATTAGATTTCATGCGTTACTCGGTCTACACTGCATGGGGTTGCTGTCGGAGCACAAAGTCAAAGACTTATTAAAACCTTCGCACGTCCGGGTTATCGACTACACACGGAAGTCATCGTGGGGCCGTACGGACCCATGCTTCTCATTTTCTTCTTTGATAAACATGGGTCCGCACGGCCCCACGATGTTTGTAGTCTAAATATGACCTCTTTTTTCTTTTAGTCAAGTTTTGACTAAATGTTTTAACGTAGAGGGGGGAATCGAGACGAGGGTGTGGTGTATGTGTGTGTGTGCGTGTGTGTGTGTAGAGCGATTGAGAGTAAACTACTGGACCGATCTTTATGAAATTTGACATGAGAGTTCCTGGGTATGATATCCCCGGATGATGTTTTCATTTTTTCGATATATTTCTTTGATGACGTCATGTCCGGCTTTTTGTAATAGTTGAGGCGGCACTGTCACACCCTCATTTTTCAATCAAATTGATTGAAATTTTGGCCAAGCAATCTTCGACAAAGGCCGGGGTTTGGTATTGCATTTCAGCTTGGTGGCTTAAAAATTAATTAATGACTTTGGTCATTAAAAATCTGAAAATTGTAATTAAAATTATTTTTTTATGAAACGATCCAAATTTACGTTCATCTTATTCTTCATCATTTTCTGATTCCAAAAACATATAAATATGTTATATTCGGATTAAAAACAAGGTCTGAAAATTAAACATATAAAAATTATTATCAAAATTAAATTTCCGAAATCGATTTAAAAACACTTTCATCTTATTTCTTGTCGGTTCCTGATTCCAAAAACATATAGATATGATATGTTTGGATTAAAAACACGCTCAGAAAGTTAAAACGAAGAGGGGTACAGAAAAGCGTGCTATCCTTCTCAGCGCAACTACTACCCCGCTCTTCTTGTCAATTTCACTGCCTTTGTCACGAGCGGTGGACTGACGATGCTACGAGTATACGGTCTTGCTGAAAAATTGCATTGCGTTCAGTTTCATTCTGTGAGTTCGACAGCTTGACTAAATGTTGTATTTTCGCCTTACGCGACTTGTTTCTTTTAATTAATTCTCGCTGAAATTTTAGGACATAAGAATTATTTAGGTGCCTGAGGCATTCTTAAAACCTCATTAAGGCTGGAGCACACTTTGGAAAGTACGTTGGAGTAGCCTCCCTTCTACGTTGGAGTAGCCTCCCTTCCCGGATTTAGAACGCGTTTCGTGTCGTAACAGATTATCCACTTACTAGCCATATCCGTATGCAAAATAATGAAATAAACATTAGGAAATGGCAGACGTTTACAAATATCGACATTCTCTATCAGTGCAATAAAAAAACAATCGTTAGAACTTGCATTTACGACATGTCGTGCGTGAGAACGTGTCAGTAAACAAACACTTTTTGCCTGGCTGAAGAACCCCACGAGTCAATCTAAAACAGACAAGTAATGGAAAGCAGTCTGCGGATAAACATAACAAACTACTGATGAAAAAGTGTGTTCATCCCTGCTCTGGATAAAAGACATCGGACTGATGACAACGTGGCAGCGTTCACGCGAAAAGATTTTTTTTCAGATTATCGCTTCTACATTTTATTGCACGTACTTGGGGCAGATCTGAATTTCTGAAAGATGACAAATCGGTCTTGTGAGCTGAGAACCACATGTTCTTTGCCGACAGAAATCACGATGGGACAAGATGTAGATTGTGTTGAAGAGATGTTTGCAGATTATCGCATCTACATTTTATTGCTCAGATCAATGCACGTAGTTGGGGTAGATCTGAATTTCGCAATGGAAGACGACAAATCCGTCTTGTGAGTTAAGAACCACACGTTCTTTGGCGGCAGAAATCACTATGGAACAAGATGAGGATCATTGTGTTGAGGGGCTAATACTGACTGACTTTAGATGAAGAGTTCCTAGACTGCCTGGTTTTTGTAGAGAGGCATCATGATGATATCCTGGGGGTTTTTTTTTACGTTCTTGGTGACAACGCGCCAGAATCGCACGAAGATCGAACTCTCGAAGAAAACAAGTTTATCGCTGAACATCGGAAATGTGAAATGCTCTTCCTGTCTGACCAGTCTCCCCGTTAAATCCACAGGCTACATTATTTATCAGGTAACTTACCAAACCGGAGTGTGTGTGTGTGTGTGTGTGTGTGTGTGTGTGTGTGTGTGTGTGTGTGTGTGTGTGTGTGTGTGTGTGTGTGTCTGTGTGTGTGTACACCGGATTACCACCATCAACGCACCCTTTTGGACTTTTCTACTATGCCTGCTGTGACATTCACGAGGATTATTGTGATTCTTGGACAATTGTGTGCCTATGCTGGACTTGCAGGAAGACAAACGGTGCCGGAACGGTATACGTGCTGCCAAGTGTGCACGTCCAGAGCGCAGTGTGAACCGAGAGTGAGTGTGTCATTGTGTGGAAGTTTTGCTTGATTGATTTATTCATGATTTAATTTGCTTTTTGGTTCAATAGTAAAATCTGTGTACGTTATACTTTGTATTTTGTGGTGTGATTCGCCCGAGTGCGAGACCCCCATCCCCGAACGCCTCTGTGGGTGGAATTGTATATATATATACTTGTGTAACGTGAGTGTGTAGATGAGAATGTGAAAGTTGCTTTGGACCCAGATACACACAGCAGACACCAACGCAACAGCTAAGTTTCAGCCTGACAAAGAAATTCGAGTGACACAGCTAATGGCTGTACTTGTTATTTCTCTATTAAAACAAATGTTTCAAGATCTTTAGGCCAAAACAAATAAATTGTCTGTTTCTATTAACATGGCTAAAAAAAATAGGGTAGGTAGGTAGGTGTTTTTGTTGTTGTTGTTGCCAGGATAGAATTCTTGAAAATAACTAAATGACACAAAGAGACAAGACTCGCTATAGATAGATTTATAAAAAAAAAAAAATGTGACAAAGGATATAAAATGATTGTTTTACCTGGTCTGGAATCTTCAGTAGTAATTGCATAAAAAAAAGTCTGATAATTATATCAATTATCATGTTAACTTTTTCTTAAAATGGGTGCGTTAAATCCTAGTCTGTTTGTTTTTAATGGACTAAGCAATCCTTGGACTGACAGAAAAGATGTATTTTAAAAATGTCCAGTTGCTTTTACTTATTTTTCTAATTGGAAGAGAATACAAATAATTAAATTATGCACTCTTTTCTGTTCAAATGGGTAGAGGGCGGGGGTAGTAAAAGGATCACAGTTCAAGATTTTGCGCGACAAGAGGTGTGTTTCTTTTATAAAGAGCAAAAACTCAACTTGGTATCTAACACTATTTCTGAACACTGTAACCACTTTAGCACTTTTTTTCTTTTTTTTTTCTGTCTTCCAAACTTCTAATTCAGCTTCAAAAATGATTAAAAAAAAGGGGTTTTTTCTTCTGAAATCTACAGTTAAATCACTATTTTGGATATTCTATTTTGCTTCCCTATTTATCTTCTTAAGTTTTTGATCATCTGATTACCTTGCTTTTCTATTTGGAAGATAATATGCACTCTTTTCTGAAAAATGGGTAGGGGGTGGGGGTAGTAAAAGCATCACAGTATAAAATTTTGTGCGACAAGAGGTGTGTTTCTTTTAACTTTGATGAAGAGGGATAACTCAACTTGGTATCTAACACTAGTTCTGAACACTGTAACCACTTTAGCACTTTTAATTTTTTTTCTCTCTGTCTTCCAAGCTTTAAAATTTAGCTAATAAAATGAGTAAAAAAGTGGGTTATTTTTCAGAATTGACCAGTTAAATCACTCTGTTGGATGTTCTATTTTGCTTCCCTATTTCTGTTCTTCAGTTTTTGATCATCTGACTACCCTGCTTTTCTATTTGGTAGATAATATGCACTCTTTTCTGAAAAAATGGGTAGGGGGTGGGGGAAATAAAAGTATCACAGTTCAAGATTTTGGCCGACAAGAGGTGTATTTCTTTTAACAGTAGTAAAGAGGGATAACTCAACTTGGTATCTAACACTATTTCTGAACACTGTAATCACTTTAACACTTTTAATTTATGTTTGTTTGTGTTCCAAGTTTTAAATTAAGCTTCAAAAATGGGTAAAAAAATCGTTTTCTCATAATTCACAAGTTAAATCATTATGTTGGATGTTCTATTTTGCTTCCCTCTTTCTCTTCTTAAGTTTTTGATCATCTGACTACCCTGCTTTTCTATTTGGAAGATAATATGCACTCTTTTCTGAAAAATGGTAAGGGGGTGGGGGTAGTAAAAGCAACACAGTTCAAAATTTTGCGCGTTAAGAGTTTTTTTGTTTTTTTTAAATTGGTAAAGAGGGATAACTCAACTTGGTATCTAACACTATTTCTGAACACTGTAATCACTTTAACACTTTTAATTTATGTTTGTCTGTGTTCCAAGTTTCAAATTAAGCTTCAAAAATGGGTTAAAAAAATGGTTTTTTAATAATTCACAAGTTAAATCATTATGTTGGATGTTCTATTTTGCTTCCCTCTTTCTCTTCTTTAAGTTTTTGATCATCTGACTACCCTGGTTTTCTATTTGAAAGATAATATGCACTCTTTTCTGAAAAATGGGTAGGGGGTGGGGGTAGTAAAAGCATCACAGTTCAAGATTTTGCGCGACAAGAGGTGTGTTTCTTTTTACTGTGATGAAGAGGGATAACTCAACTTGGTACCAAATACTATTTCTGAACACTGTAACCACTTTAGCACTTTCATTTTTTTTCTCTCTGTCTTCCAAGCTTTAAAATTCAGCTAATAAAATGAGTAAAAAAGTGGGTTTTTTCAGAATTCACCAGTTAAATCACTATGTTGGATGTTCTATTTTGCTTCCCTATTTCTGTTCTTCAGTTTTTGATCATCTGACTACCCTGCTTTTCTATTTGGTAGATAATATGCACTCTTTTCTGAAAAAATGGGTAGGGGGTGGGGGAAGTAAAAGTATCACAGTTCAAGATTTTGGCCGACAAGAGGTGTATTTCTTTTAACAGTGGTAAAGAGGGATAACTCAACTTGGTATCTAACACTATTTCTGAACACTGTAATCACTTTAACACTTTTAATTTATGTTTGTTTGTGTTCCAAGTTTTAAATTAAGCTTCAAAAATGGGTAAAAAAAAATAGTTTTCTCATAATTCACAAGTTAAATCATTATGTTGGATGTTCTATTTTGCTTCCCTCTTTCTCTTCTTAAGTTTTTGATCATCTGACTACCCTGCTTTTCTTTTTGGAAGATAATATGCACTCTTTTCTGACAAATGGGAAGGGGGTGGGGGTAGTAAAAGCATCACAGTTCAAAATTGTGCACGTTAAGAGGTGTATTTTGTTTAAATTGGTAAAGAGGGATAACTCAACTTGGTATCTAACACTATTTCTGAACACTGTTATCACTTTAACACTTTTGATTTATGTTTGTCTGTGTTCCAAGTTTCAAATTAAGCTTCAAAAATGGGTAAAAAAAATGTTTTTTTAATAATTCACAAGTTAAATCATTATGTTGGATGTTCTATTTTGCTTCCCTCTTTCTCTTCTTTAAGTTTTTGATCATCTGACTACCCTGGTTTTCTATTTGAAAGATAATATGCACTCTTTTCTGAAAAATGGGTAGGGGGTGGGGGTAGTAAAAGCATCACAGTTCAAGATTTTGCGCGACAAGAGGTGTGTTTTTTTTAACTGTGATGAAGAGGGATAACTCAACTTGGTATCAAACACTATTTCTGAACACTGTAACCACTTTAGCACTTTTAATTTTTTTTTTCTGTCTTCAGTTCCAAGCTTTAAATTAAGCTAATAAAATGAGTAAAAAAGTGGGGTTTTTTTAGAATTCACCAGTTAAATCACTATGTTGGATGTTCTATTTTGCTTCCCTATTTCTGTTCTGAATTTTTTGATCATCTGACTACCCTGCTTTTCTATTTGGTAGATAATAATTATGCACTCTTTTCTGAAAAAATGGGTAGGGGGTGGGGGAAGTAAAAGTATCACAATTCAAGATTTTGCGCGACAAGAGGTGTATTTCTTTTAACAGTGGTAAAGAGGGATAACTCAACTTGGTATCTAACACTATTTCTGAACACTGTAATCACTTTAACACTTTTAATATATGTTTGTCTGTGTTCCAAGTTTCAAATTAAGCTTCACAAATGGGTAAAAAAAATAGTTTTCTCATAATTCACAAGTTAAATCATTATGTTGGATGTTCTATTTTGCTTCCCTCTTTCTCTTCTTAAGTTTTTGATCATCTGACTACCCTGCTTTTCTATTTGGAAGATAATATGCACTCTTTTCTGACAAATGGGAAGGGGGTGGGGGTAGTAAAAGCATCACAGTTCAAAATTTTGCGCGTTAAGAGGTGTATTTTTTTTTAAATTGGTAAAGAGGGATAACTCAACTTGGTATCTAACACTATTTCTGAACACTGTAATCACTTTAACACTTTTAATCAATGTTTGTTGGTGTTCCATGCTTCAAATTGAGCTTCAAAATGGATACAAAAGGATTTTTTTCCGAATTCACAAGTAAAATCACTACGTTTAATGTTCTATTTTGCTTCCCTATTTCTCTTCTTCAGTTTGTGATCATCTGATTGTTATTTTGTTTACATTTTCACAATACAATATTGCAACTTATTCAGTAGTGTTTGCGTGAAAAAATCTGATACCTATGCTTAAACTTCAGTCGTTATCTTAAAATTTTGCGCGTTAAGCCCTTTATATTTTGTATTTTCCTGATAAAGCAAACATTGAACTAACAGAAAAAGTAACTTTTAAAACTACCTAATCACTTTGAAATTGGGCCTCCAAAGTGTTCTCCAGCCTTAAAAAAATTCCAACCGGTTTAAGAAATATTTGCAATTACACACCCTTCTGGGTCCACACGGACCCACGACCACCGGCGAAGGTTAATGACGACTTGGTTAAATGTGCCTGTAAACAATGAACTTGTTAGTTGTGAGAAGGTAAGGCCCCCCCAAAAAATAGGTGTGGTTACGGTAACATAGCCAAAAAAAATAGGGTAGGTAGGTAGGCAATCATTTTTTTTTTTTTTACTTTTTTTTCTAATGTGTACAAATTAAACCTACTTGACAGGGAAATAAGTGTGCGACACGGGCGCTTTCGCTTTCATTGCGTTTTTTGCACTCGTTTTTTTTTTTTTTTTTTTTTGACAAATGTAATAAAAAGTTATAGGGTCGGCCCCTAAAAATAGGGTAGGTCGGGTTACCGTAACCACACCTATTTTTTTTTTAGGCCTAAGCATTGTGTTCATGGCCATCATTCTGTCAGATGCCAGCGGACAAGTACCGAGTAAGTTACTCTACCTTACTGTTGTCGTTCATGGAGAACTTACTTCCCTTTGACTCATAGATCTTGAGAAGAATGAACCCAAAAACATGGAACCTTAGAGACCACAGCGCCCTTCGCTAAGATCAATGGTAATTACAACGAACACTGCTGGATTAGCAACATCCAGCAAGATTATCATAACTTAGAATTTTTGCTAATACGTTAGCTTTTTTTTTTTTAGTGAGTTAATTGGTTGGTTGCTTGCTTGCTTGCTTTATTTATTTCGCCTGTTACACCATCTCATAAACAGTAAAACTCGAAATGCTGCAATATTATATTATATTATACCCTATGAGCTAACATACAAAGACTTGACTTCATGTTACCCAGTCCTCTCACCCAGGAATGCAGCAAAGCAGAATAAAATGACCGCTTTCATGGGATTCCACAGAACCAGGCGAGGCAGAAGAACTCGGGGGACTTTCTCACACAGGCTTTCGTCTGCCCCAACCTCCTCCGGGACTGACCCTCCACAGAAACGGCGAAACCAGCAGGAGTGACCCTCATCCTGAAAAGAATAATTTGTCCAAGGAAGGTCAACAGCAATATATGAAACGAATTTTTTCTTTTTTGCACCGAGCACACATTGTTGCGTTGATTTAGTATTGATCAGACCGTATAGGACAAGATTCTGGCGAGTTTAAATAATTTGAAGAGTATGAGTAGGTAGTCAAAAGCCTCTTTCCCGAGTTGTCCCAAAGCCGGTGTTATCCCGTTTTGCTAAAGATTCACAAATGATTTCTGGTGTAATTACGTACCGCATGTAATAAAAAAACTGAATGAAACAAAAGTTTGAAGTCTTATCTTGGTTTCTGTGGTGATGGTTGTTTGTATTTGTTGAGCTAGAACAGATAACAACTCTCAAACCGAAGGCCCCGTGACCACCGGATGCCATTACGTCACGCTCTGTGGCATGTCAGGCCTGACAGTATGCTCACACAATCTCAGAGTGCTTCGCGTTGTTTCATCGGTTGACCTAGAAATGATAACCAATTAAAAGCTTTGTTTCTCAGCTTCATTTACATGTAACAGTAAGCGGGATCGGACGTTGGCGAGAAAACGTGCAAAGCAAATGAAATATATGATATAATTTTTTGGAAGTTTTGCGATTTACAATCGATTTCAAAAGGATATTATCAGAAAGAAGAAGTATTCGACTAATTAATGCGGTATTTTTCTTGCCTAAACGTTATTTGTACGCCGAGCACTTTACGGGAGAAAAACGTAAACAAAGCCGTCTGTGCAACCCAGTCACCCTGAGCCGTGATGGCCGAAGCTTGTTCACGGCCCTGTCGAGCGACTGAAGACATCGCTGATTCTCGGCCTCGTCCATGCGAATCATGGAATCTCAAAGCTCTTGTTGGTGAGTACAGTTCTTAAGAATCCTGATTCATATTGTTTTTATCAGTTATAAATAAAATCTGTGCGGATACATGCTAGTAATGCCGATCGCATGTGCAGAGATCGGTCGTCCATTGATGGTGTGCATGTGTGTAAAATGGTAGCTGTGGTTCTCAACAGATTTAATTAAATGTACGTTTCAAATGAAGGATTGTTGAATGGGCAACTTTGACTGGGCTTTTAAATTCATGGTTTCTGAAGGTTTTGTGGTTGTAGCACCTAAATATAAGTGGAAAATCATGAAAAAACGAGGTCACGTGACCCGTGGCAAAATCAGCGGTTTTGTGTCGTCTGCTCGATGTCGTTTCAAGGTGTGCTTTGCATGCTGCAACGTTCTCCGGTATTTCGGGTTACAGTTGAGAATTGCCTTTGGCTTCCTTATAAAGAAACGATACCATTACATCAGTTATAACTAACAAGAGGCGAAGCCTTCAAGGCTCCCGTAAGAAATCGACACACAGTAACACAAACTCAATCACTCCGTCACACATACACACACACACACAGTAAGCATAGACACAGTGAAAGAGTGGGAGACGCTAGATCTAGATCTAACCGAGTAAGTCCACTGACGCTACTTCCGAGAAAAACGACTTTTACTGTTTGATAAAATGTCTCAAAAGTGATGATTATCTAGATCAAACCACCGAGATAATAAGATAGATAGCATTAATTTACGTTTAAAACCCGATTTTCATAATAATCTGATGGATGGTTTTGGTTTTGTTGGGCATTTTGTGGACTTACTTGGTTTTACCACTTTCCCCCAATATCAGATCTAACAAAAAATGCGCAGATCTAAGCAAGCGGACTTTACTTGCAGAATATTTGGAAGAAGAAGTGTTGTCAAGAGAAATGACAAAACAGTGAAAATAACACTACGAATTTGCACAAGATGGAAAGAGAGAGAGAGAGAGAGAGAGAGAGAGAGAGAGAGAGAGAGAGAGAGAGAGAGAGAGGGAGAGACTAGACAGGGAGTGAGAGCGAGTGAGAGAGAGGAGAGAATGAGAGAGAGGAGACACAGCAGGGGCGGGGGGGGGGGGGAGCGGGATGGAGGGAGAGAGAGAGAGAAATAAAGGGAGGGAGGGAGATAGAGAGATGGAAAGAGGGGTGGAGAGAGGGAGAAAGAGAGGGAGGGTAAGGGGGGAGAGATATGGAGATAGAGATAAATGGGGAGGAAGAGGGAGGGATGGAAAGAAATAGTGGGATGGAGGGAGAGAGAGAGGAGGGAGGGAGTGAGAGAAGGGGAGGGAGGGAGATAGGGAGGGAGGAAGAAGAGGGGGGGAGAGGAAGTGTGGGAGGGATGGAGGTAGGGAGGGAGGGAGGGAAAGAAAGAGATAGTGGGATAGAGGGAGAGAGAGAGAGGAGGGAGGGAGTAAGAGAGGGGGAGGGAGATAAGGGGGGAGGAAGAGAGTAGGAGGGAGAGAGAGGGGGAGGGAGGGAGAGAAAGAGAGTGGGATGTTGGCGATTGTTGGCGGTAGGGAGAAAAGTCGATTGTTGGCGGTAGGGAGAGAGGGATGAGGGAAGAGAGCCACTCAAGATTGAGAGTGTTGCTGCAGGTCCGGATGACCCCCGACTTGTAGCTGTGGTGTGTGCTGTTGCCCTGGTCTTCGTCCGAATCACCGGTCCATACTTGGAGCTTCTCCAAAGTGAAGTCAAGTACACAGAGTTCCACAAGTATATATCCAGCTCATTATCCACAGGATGGACAAGCAAGTTGCAGAATATCCAGCCTATTCTTCAGCTTTTTTCTGTTTTCTTTTCATATTAACAAACTGACATTTTTCTGTGACACTTCAAGGGTTAATTTTGTACGAATGAATTCAAAAATATCTGCGTATACCAGAGTAATTTGCAACTCTAGCTGAACTTTATATTCAAGAACAAAGAAATGTAAGGAAAGAATTCTGTGATTCAGTGTTTGGTTATAGCACGAGCAATATATATTGTATTAATTGCTGAATTTTTGTAAGTATTTTATTGATGCATTATTCCAGCATTCTCCTGGACCCTCACTTTCTGGGCATCTTTGATGGGGAATTCGAACTGCAAGGAGACAAAGCAGCCCTGAAGGACAGTATCTACAACTTTGCCAGTCAGCACATCGAAGCAGTCCAGTGTACTCTACGGCAGCTGATGCCAGACAATGTGCAGTGTATTGCGCAGGCAGTTGAATGACTTTCTGGAAGACGGTGTGTATGGGGGACAATCAGTTCCCTTCCCAGATGTCCTCAACCACTGCCCACTGACAAATCTGCTCGGTGAAAACATTTTCGGTGACCTGGGCTATGACATTAACAAGCGGCGCAATGCATCTGTCCACCAGAGGTCGTCAACAAATATGCTGAGCCACAACAGGACAACACTGTGGTTGAAGAAGAAACTGGAGACCCAGTCAAGCCATCTTCTTGCCTTCGCTCCAAGGAAAGGGAAGTCTTTGCGACACCACAACCGCCAACAAGAGAAAGCGGTGTTGCTGCGACTGAGGCAGAGGCTCCTGGAAAACAAGGCAAAAAAGGCGGCAAAGGAGGCCAGACAGGCAGCAACCAAAACCGAGCTAATAAGAAAGATGACGGCTGTTGTTGGCCTCTGTGTCATTGCAGAAGATGTTGATGCTCTGGTGATACGACTGAGAAGAGAAAAGAAATCAACCCTCTTGAACGCATTGAAGGACCAAATTCGATACCAGAAAACAGTATTGAATCAGAAGGGCTGCCTTCGACTCACTGGTAGCATTGAGGACCTGACAGCCAGCCTCAAGGCTCATCTGGGCGGCACTAATCTTCCAGCTCCAGATGAAGATTAGATGGGTAGCCTTGAAAAATGAAAATTTTCAAACCTGTTTTATTTCTTTGTCTGTGTATATGTGTTTACAGATCTGTCGATGCTGATCATTTTGATGTAAAGTTCATGTTGGTAGGACAGTTAGAAGCTGAAATATATCCTTTTAAAGATTTAGACGTGTTTGAAGGGTAAAATTGAACGATTTGCCCAAGTTCGGGTTCTTCAATTCAATTATTTCTTTCCCGTAAATTTTGGGGAAAAAATTGAGCTAAAAGTCTTAGATATGGAGAGGTAATCTGTTCAAAATTAGCTTCATATTTCTTGTTTTGGGTTCACAGTGAGGCTCCAAAGTTGACGATTTTTTATTCTTGAAAAAAGTGAGTTTAAAAGGCCTACAATTGCACTTTTCAAATGTACATAACTACTAAACTAATTCACCTACAGAATACAAATTTACATCACTGTGCTCAGAATAAAAAGATCTACAAGACCATGGAAGTTATAACCTTTAATTCTGGAGTTTGAAAAATCACTTTTGAGTACCTAGTATGAGGAATCCAATCTACCTGAATCTAGATGGACACGGCTCGATTGTCTTAAAACGCACCACACTATGGTGATTAATCAAATCAAAGTGAGTGAATGAGTGTCAGGGCGCTGCTTCTCTCCGGTGCTTGAAATGTGTCTAGTTGCGGCTTGACGAATAGCACCATCTATTTTTTGTTTGTTTGTTTGCTTAACGCCCAGCCGAACACTAAGGGCCATATCAGGGCGGTGCTGCTTTGACATAATTTATAACGTGCACCACACACAAGACAGAAGTCGCAGCACAGGCTTCATGTCTCACCCAGTCACATTATTCTGACACCGGACCAACCCAGTCCTAGCACTAACGTGCAACACGTACATACACACCATTTTTCATCAAGGGAAGTAACCAGCCCAACCCCCAGTAAGAGTGCCCTTTCTTTGCAAACGTTACTCTAATGTAACACAACTTTCAATTCACTTGCTTTTGTATAGTGAAGGCAGTCCTCCTGCGCGGTAGCATTATTTGTAACGCAAAGTCTTATCGTATAACGTTGGAAGCGATATGAGGGCTGTTTTCTTTAGATATTATCCCATCAAACCAAAGTGTGACCTTACGTATAGCTTGTCGTGACCCTTGACCTTCCTGCACGTGAGGGTGTGACGTTCGCTGTACACGCGACGCCCGTGCAACGCCATGCAGCCCCCGAAAAACGTCAGGTTGCACACGTAGCAGATGAACACTGCCGTCCCTGCAACACACAGCCACAGGAACGTTCAAATGAATGAGCATGAAAGTCGCGTGTTCATTTATATGCTTGTAACTTTCTCAGGAGCCAGGAGATTGGTTCAGCTCAACTCGCACTTTTTTATTTATTTTTTTTTATTTTTTTATTGACTTCAGTTGCATGCAGGATGCTTCAACCCATATTTTTTGCCCGATTTTTTAAATTTTTTATTTTATTTTTATTTTTTAAGGCGGGGAGCATCCTTCTTCCTTGGTCTTTTTCTGTATAACATAGTCAACTTTATATTATACAAAACATAAACTTCTGTCTAATGTTTAACTCTAATTCCAATAAAATACGTAAGTCTAACTTCTTCCCATACTTAAATTTTCCTATGGTCATTTTTGTTATCAAAATACAATAATTTATAAAGTAAATTTGATCGTTTTTTAAATTTTCATTCCAAAAACCAAATAATATATCTGTTTCATTCAAAGTTATATTATAATAAATTTGCTTAAAAATAAAGTCTTTACATAGTTTCCAAACGTTCCTCACCTCTTGACAATGAAAAAAGAAGTGCTCAAGTGTATACAGTTCATTACAAAATTCACAATTATTAGTTTGACATACACCCATCTTGTTTAGCAAAACATTCGTTGGGTAAATTCTGTGTAAAACTTTCCAATGCTTGTAACTTTCTCAGGAGCCAGGAGATTGGTTCAGCTCAACTCGCACTTACTTTTTCGTACATGTCAAATGTAAATATGCATATGAACATGTCGTATGCATGGATATCCTACGTACGTGAAACAGATTACCCATATCGTAAATAAACCATACACTCACTCACACGTGGGTATATCTTGTTAACATGATGAGGACGTGTCAA
>NC_090253.1:55434056-55439056 GCF_037325665.1 Littorina saxatilis | reverse complement strand
GCACTAGCGGCGGACTACGTTCAGTTTCATTCTGTGAGTTCCACAGCTTGACTAAATGTAGTAATTTCGCCTTACGCGACTTGTTTTTTTAACTCCAAAGACCATGAGTTGAAGATCTATGAATGTTTCGCTCTGAGGTTCGGATTAGACTTCCCATTAATAACTGTTTCCTGTTTTTGTGTCTGGATGTTTAATCCACCGAAAAAAAGCATGTACCTCGCAGCGACGTTATGGTTTTGCAGATTTGAAAGGATGGAGGAAGCATTTACTTTTAGATATATCATCCTGTAGGCCTAGCCATGTCTGTCTGTCTCTGCCTGTGTGTCTGTCTGTCTTGGAGCGTGCGTGTGTTGTGTGAAGGGTGAGCTGAATTTGTTATAATAAAAGTCATCTCACCATCTTCAGGTGAATATCTTGAGTGTCCTTACTGTGTTATTTCATCTCACACAAACACAAACACACACTCACAAACACACAAACACACAAACACACAAACACACACACACACACACACACACGCACGCGCACGCACACACACACACACACACACGCAAAAACGCACACACACACAAACACACGCAAAAACGCACACACACACAAACACACACACACACCCCGCCAAACACACACACACACACACACACACACACACACACACACACACACACACACACACACACACACAAATAGATTGTTTAAACCAAACAAATGGGATCTGGGAAAACGGACAACAACAGGAAAAAGAAATAACTCTACTCTACCTAGCACCAAGAACGGCATGCAGCCCACGATGTTGACAAAGGGAACTCCCAGCAGACCGATCAGCCCCAGAGAACCAAAGATTCCAAGCACCGCTGCCAGCACCCCTCCTAACGCCAGCAGCGCCCTGGATGACACGCAGTCTCCCCCCGCCGTTACCATGGCAGCGTAGAATATCATCAGGGCGAAGGTCATAGCGAAGATGCCAATGTCACCTTTCGTGCCCTTGTCGAGCTCGTTGCCAAGGGAATGCGAGGCGGAGAAGGCAAAGTCAAGGTCACCGTAATCAAGGTCAGGGGCAACTATGACGTAATGTTTCTCCCACTCGAACGAGAGATGCTGAAAACAGAATCAGAGAAAGTTTGGAAGATGGAGTAAAGCTGCCTGAATAAAATGATGAGATACAATTATATGGTCATTCTCGCTTAAGTCCATTCGAACAATTCTCAAAAGTACACTGTGGTGGTTGCACGTTGAGATTTGCTGTTGTTGTTTGGCAGTTCAGTTTTGTGACAGTTGTATGTGTGGCAGTTCAGTTTTGTGACAGTTGTATGTGTGGCAGTTCAGTTTTGTGACAGTTGTATGTGTGGCAGTTCAGTTTTGTGACAGTTGTATGTGTGGCAGTTCAGTTTTGTGACAGTTGTATGTGTGGCAGTTCAGTTTTGTGACAGTTGTATGTGTGGCAGTTCAGTTTTGTGACAGTTGTATGTGTGGCAGTTCAGTTTTGTGACAGTTGTATGTGTGGCAGTTCAGTTTTGTGACAGTTGTATGTGTGGCAGTTCAGTTTTGTGACAGTTGTATGTGTGGCAGTTCAGTTTTGTGACAGTTGTATGTGTGGCAGTTCAAATCTTTCTAAGTATCTTTTTCGGAGTTCCAATGTGGTTGAATAATGTAGATAATCCATACCATTTTTGATATCCTACAAACATCTTTTCGGTCGCCATGAAACAACAACTACGGATAATTTTGTCCTCAATCCTCAGGTTCGAGTAACAGGAATGCGCGCATCTATACCATTAAAGACATTTCTGTTTGAAAGTTGAATGACCATTATCAAAGAACACTTCTGTGAGCTACATGACTTCGCTTTTTTAAATCATTGTTGATACATCAAAGGCACAGTGCAGCTCACAGCCTTCGTTTTGCGTTTTTGTTGCAGCTGAGTGCATTTACAGTTCAAAAATCCTCCTATGGCAGTAAAACAAACCCAAAACTACCCAACGACGACATTTGTGAAGCTCGACAGTTTCTTGTTCACGCGAGTGCATAAATTAACGTAGTTATTACGTTGGTGTTTGGTCGGAGTTCGATTCAACTTGAGTGATTCCGGCCTCCATTTTGTTTTACACAAACTCATGATGACGTCTGACATAGTTTGCTTTAGTGACGTGTCTTTTTGTGCATGATGTGGTGATCTACCTGATCTAAATTTAGATCCAAAAATAGGTCAAGACCAGCCGGGTCCGAGTACGAAATTAATTCGTAAACAAAATCGCAGTTCTTGACTCTTTGGGTGCAAGTCAATGAAACTTGGTAGTTCTTCTAACGGATAGCTGCCTGAGGTATGACTAAAAGCCCCAGGGGCTCCGTGCACCTGGATTTGACAAGTTCAGTACCTTTAAAAAGAAAATCACTATGAAACTTGAATGATCATAACGATGTTTTTTCACGATATTGTTTACGCAGGTAATTCTAATCTGATAGATCGAATATATGTGTTTGGAAACTAACACTTCTATATTGACCTACGTTCCCTGATTAGTGTATTTTTGACCGTCTTCTACAACCCATTTGCTTTATAGCTACCAAGAAACTAAAAGCTGCTAATTCTAAAATCCTAAAGAAAACCATGGCTTCTCAGCGCAGAAATGCATCCAGCCAAGCAAGACCGCAAGACATGCACAAACAATGATTTAGGGGTGTGTATAGGATTCGGTCGATGTGTTTGTTTGTGTGTTTGTGTGTTTGTGTTCGCATATAGATCTCAAGATCTCAAGAATGAACGGACCGATCGTCACCAAACTTGGTGAACAGGTTCTATACATTCCTGATTGGGACCAGTCAAACACACGGTTAGGGAGTTATTGGTGGATTAAGATTCTACAAGGACTTATAGAGGGACATGTTGGTGGCAGTGAGAATGGTTATTTCCCTTTGACCAACGGGGGTGTTTTTCCTACCTCGGAGGAATTTCTTGTTTAGTCAAGAACCATTATGCTGTTCTGCATCTTTGTATACACCGGCGCTTAGGTGTGAAACAACCACAGACAAAAAGGGGAGTGTGCGCTGTAAACGCACACGACATGCTAATAAAAACTAAGCGAGAGTTACGCGGAACTAACCTCCTGGCACCTTAGACAATAACAAGCTGACACTGACACACACTGATACATAGTTTACTGTGAACCTGGCAACCATACACAGGTTGGGATTTGGGGGAGGGGAGATTGAGACGCGATATGTACAAAGAGTGCATAGCATGGGTTGCCCATGTTAGTGTTCGCTGGCACAGCGATGTATGTCGGGGGCGGGGATATAGCTCAGTTGGTAGCGCGCTGGATTTGTATTCAGTTGGCCGCTGTCAGCGCGAGTTCGATCCCAGGTTTGGCGGAAATTTATTTCACAGAGTCAACTTTGTGTGCAGACTCTCTTCGGTGTCCGAACCACCCCCCCGTGTATACTACATTGGGTGTGCACGTTAAAGATCCCACGATTGACAAAAGGGTCTTTCCTGGCAAAATTGCTTAGGCACAGTTAATAATTGTCTACCTATACCCGTGTGACTTGGAATAAGGCCGTGAAAGGTAAATATGCGCCGACATGGCTGCAATCTACTGGCCGTATAAAATTTCATCTCACACGGCATCACTGCAGAGCGCCTAGAACTGTACCCACGGAATATGCGCGATATAAGCTTCATTGATTGATTGATTGATTGATTGATTGATTGATGTCTTTGTTCAGTTCGTGGATCAGATCAGGATCAGGATCGATACATTGCAGGAACCTTTTTAGGTTATCATTTTTAGGTTATCATCGCAACGGATGATCGTGTTTTCACAAGATAAATCGATCGCGAGTTGGTCAGTATGTCACCAAGTCACGCAACACAGTTTATCTCGCACGTGCGGTCCGCTTCGTGGCGCAGTGGGGCTGGGTTGTCTCAGCATTCCTCGTCACGGGTCACGGCTGCAGGGGCGTCGACGTCGGGGACTTACTTTGACCTATTTGCTTGACTACACCATAGACCATTTATCCTGGACCGCCAACTAGCTCTCTCTCCGCTCTATCTCTCTATTACGAGGTAGCGCCTCTCGTGGCCTTTCAGAAATCAGGGGGGCGTCATATCCGGTGTCGATTTTAAACATGGACGCTATTATCGAAGTTGCCGAGGTAAGTTCTGAAAATGCTAAAATAAACTCAGCAAAAGTGCATATGGAACATGTTTTTCGATGAGTTTTGTTAAGTTTAGTTTGGAGTTTTGGAAAATCCAGTTCATTGTCACCTCCCATTGTCACAAATAACTAGAGCGTGCTTTCTTTCCACTGTCTTCGAATCGCTGGCCTTTCAAACCGGACGTGACGCGCCCCTGGAAGTCGAGAGAGAGCTGGGGTCGTAACCTCGAAGGGTCACGTGACGAGTTGGCGGTCCAGGCTATTTGGTCTATGACTACACGAAAGCACGCCTGGATGTGTTCCTTCATTCTTTCACTATCCTGGGCGAATCTCAAAGGATCAGCTTCTGGCATTAACATGAACAAGCGACTGTCAATGCTTGTTACTCTCTGAGGTGCCAGGAGATTGATTTCGTATTGTTCTAATATTGTTGCACATGTCGAAAGCATGTATTATATAAAAGCGTATACTTCCCTTTGTTTCCCAGATCATATAATTGAGTTCTGCCTGATTTGATTACGATTCTTAGGTATGTAATGAACAAGCCTCGGCCCACATCGACTCCCACGACCAATCCGGCCTTACAGCACAAAAACAACAAAACCTAACACAAAAGAAAATTTAATAAAATCTAACAAAATCAATTAAGGCATACACAATTTTAAGGGCACAGTAAGCCTCCCGTAAACCATCACAGATACTGTCAGGCTTTTACACACAGTACCAACACCCTTTCATTTAAACACTCACCGCTTGAGAACATCCTAGGTGCCCTCCGTAAAGAGCGAGCAATTTTCAAAGCATTCATTTTTGCGTGGTTTATCTTACCCCTGAGCCATCGTGAAC
>NC_090253.1:55421556-55429056 GCF_037325665.1 Littorina saxatilis | reverse complement strand
AAAATTGTCAGAGTTGATGGCTTGGTGGCCAAAGTGATCAGGGTTCGATTCCCGGCATGGGCGGTCTTTTTTTTTTCATTCTTGTTTACTATTGTTTATTATGAACGTTTTAATGTTTTATTTTACTCTAATAATTTTTTTAATTGTGTAAAATAAATAAATAATTTTTTTTATTATTATTTTTTTTTAATCCACGTGCACAAGACAAAAACTTTCATACTGGGGGAGCGAGCCAGTCTGAAGAGTACTCGGGTCCAGCGCCAGCGTTTTTTATAACGTATTGTATGATGGATAAGTGAAGTTTTCAAAACTCCTTTAAAACACCATGAGCGTTTTAATTCCTTCGATACATGTAACTGTCGCTTACTCAGTATTTCCACAGTGGGTTGTGTGTGTGTCTGTGTGTCTGTGTGTGTGTGTGTGTGTGTGTGTGTGTGTGTGTCTGTGTGTGTGTGTGTGTGTGTGTGTGTGTGTGTGTGCAGTGTGAGAGAGGGAGAGAGAGAGAGAGAGGGAGAGAGAGAGAGGGAGGGAGAGAGAGAGAGGGAGAGAGAGAGATATTGCAGCACAAAACTTCATCTTGTTATGTGTGTGTTGGAGAGAGTGTGTGAATCTGTGTGTGTGTGTGTGTGTGTGTGTGTGTGTGTGTGTGTGTGTGTGTGTGTGTGTGTGTGTGTGTGTGTGTGTGTGTGTGTGTATGTGTGTGAGTCTGTGTGTGCGTGTGTGTTTGAGTGTGTGTGTGAGTGCGTGTGTGCGTGTGTGTGTGTTTGGGAGTGTGTGTGTGTGAGTGCGTATGTGCGTGTGTATGTGTTTGTGTGTGTGTGTGTGTGTGTGTGTGTGTGTGTGTGTGTGTGTGTGTGTGTGTGTGTGTGTGTGTGTGTGTGTGTGTGTGTGTGTTTGTGTCTGTCTGTGCGTGTGTGCGTGCGTATGTGTTTATGCATGCATTTACTTGCCACCTCGGTTCAAAATCTTTATAAAACTTACACTTCACAAACATACTTGGCAAAAAACTTCACTGGCGCATAGACATTTTGTCAGCGTGCAAATGTTTATAATGGCTTCACACATAACCACCGCACAGATTAAAGAAGGACAAGCTGTGCATAATGCCTCCTTAAATAATCACAATCCATCCAGACATTTTTCTTTGTATAACTTGATACACCATAGCAAAACCAAGGTGTACTTTCAAATATGTTCAAGACTTAATATATAGTAACACGTACTTACAAATAGACACACGTACCTGCGTTTGGGCACACACACACACACACACACACACACACACACACACACACACACACACACAACACACACACACACACACACACACACACACACACACACACACACACACACACAAACACACACACACACACATACACACACACACACACACACACACATACACCCACACACACACATAATACACACACACACACACACACACACACACACACACACACACACACACACACAACGCACGCACACAGATTATAGTTATATAACAAGTCGCGTAAGGCGAAAATACAATATTTAGTCAAGTAGCTGTCGAACTCACAGAATGAAACTGAACGCAATGCAACGCAGCAAGACCGTATACTCGTGGTCCACCGCTCACGGCATAGGCAGTGGAATTGACAAGAAGAGCGGGGTACTGGTTACGCTATGCTGCATAGCACGCTTTTCTGTACCTCTCTTCGTTTTAACTTTCTGAGCGTGTTTTTAATCCAAACATATCATATCTATATATTTTTGGAATCAGGAACCGACAAGGAATAAGATGAAAGTGTTTTTAAATTGATTTCGAAAAAAAAAATTTGATAATAATTTTTATATATTTAATTTTCAGAGCTTGTTTTTAATCCGAATATAACATATTTATATGTTTTTGGAATCAGCAAATGATGGAGAATAAGATAAACGTAAATTTGGATCGTTTTATAAATTTTTATTTTTTTTTTACAATTTTCAGATTTTTAATGACCAAAGTCATTAATTAATTTTTAAGCCACCAAGCTGAAATGCAATACCGAACCCCGGGCTTCGTCGAAGAGTACTTGACCAAAATTTCAACCAATTTGGTTGAAAAATGAGGGCGTGACAGTGCCGCCTCAACTTTCACGAAAAGCCGGATATGACGTCATCAAAGACATTTATCAAAAAAATTAAAAAAACGTTCGGGGATTTCATACCCAGGAACTCTCATGTCAAATTTCATAAAGATCGGTCCAGTAGTTTAGTCTGAATCGCTCTACACACACACACACACAGACAGACAGACACACGCACATACACCACGACCCTCGTTTCGATTCCCCCTCGACGTTAAAATATTTAGTCAAAACTTGACTAAATATAAAAAGAATAAAACTTGCAAATCGACCGTCGGTAGTCAGTAGTCACTGTAGGAAGAACACATCTCACAACGTGACTGACACTGACACGCATGTATACATTCTCCAGAAGATAAATGTGTCTAATTCTGACATTGCTCGCCGTGCAATAAACTGACTTTTCTCACCAAACAGTACTTCCGGCGTATGCGCGGGACAGTGTTGGAGAACGTCCGGTCGCGCATGCGCAGTGAGGGTCAAAACAGTCAGCTTAGTCCATGACCGTTTGTTCCGTGCGATTCTCTGGGGTTAGGGTCCCTTATATTGTGTTAATAAGAATTAATACAATTCTTACGACCATCTCCAGCAAAGATTATACGTACCACTGAAACCAAAACCTTCTTCCTCTTCCTTATCTTCTTCCTAGTGTTCTTATTTTTCTTCTTTTCCTGCTATTTTTTCTTTATTTGTTTTTCGGGCTGCTTTCCCTGGAGATAGTGTCCACGACAGAATTGCACTACCCAATTTAAGTTTTGCTTTTCGGGTGGCTATACCTGGGGAGAATGTGCAACGACAGAATTGCACTACCCAATTTTAGTTTTGCTTTTCGGGTGGCTATCCCTGGAGAGATTGCAACGACAGAATTGCACTACCCAATTTTAGTTTTGCTTTTCGGGTGGCTATACCTGGGGAGAGCGTGCAACGACAGAATTGCAATACCCAATTTTAGTTTTGCTTTTCGGGTGGCTATACCTGGGGAGTGTGCAACGACAGAATTGCACTAGCCAATTTTAGTTTTGCTTTTCGGGTGGCTATACCTGGGGAGAGCGTGCAACGACAGAATTGCACTACCCAATTTTTGTCGTACATGTGTGTATTCCCACCCATGAGGCTTTTGCTTTGACATCGGGATCTTTATCGTGCGCATGTGTGCACACGGGGTTGTTTGGACACGAGGAAGAGTGTGCACAAAGTTGACTATTGGAAATAAAGTCCTTGTCGAGACTTGGGTTCGAACCCACACCGATAGCAACAAACTGCTTCTAAGGCTTGCACGCTATCGACAGAGCTATGTCCCCGCAAGGACATACACAATAAGACAGAGAAAACCGTCGGTGACACAAACACAGGGAAAGGAAATGAACGGCAAGAAAAGCACAACCCCGCCCAGCCACCCACCCCCTCGCTTAACCCCACCCACCATATTATCCATGTATGTGTATGTAAGTGAAGTCAATGATTAGTCAGTCTTATTTTCTGTTCATAAACCTTGTGAATGCTCAATGTCATGTTCATGTGTATATTAAAAAAATTAAAATTTAAAAAAATTAAAAACTTTTTACCATTTAGTGCAAATGAAAACCAAGAAGAGCAGGCACTCAAAAAACAAAAAAACAAAAAAATAAATAAATAAATAAAGCACGTCAAACCAGCCGTGTAATTCAGCACAGTAGATAAAAGGCCGCTCTCATGGGAAGCAAAGCTCGTACTCCTGGCCTGTCCGGTTACATAGATTACTCACTGTCAGCTGACAAGTCAGCTTTATTATTAGCGGCGAAAACTCAACACACGTCCCAACTCGGAAGCAAAGATGTATAACTCGTATATATATCTACCACACTAGCAGGAAGTCACCTACATGTATTACTTGTACTCAGAAGTACATTATCATTAGAAGTTGTTAACTACCATCACATACAGTCGACCCACGGTGATACATTCGGCCAGTTGGCATTTCCCAAAAGGCATGTTATTAAAAATAGAATGGATCATTCTGGGAAATCGTTCACTGGATAATTATGCAACCTTTTGATAAATTCGATCTTCAAAACATCACTAAAAACCTTTCTGGGCGGGGATGTAGCTCAGTCGGTAGCGCGCTGGATTTGTATCCAGTTGGCCGCTGTCAGCGTGAGTTCGTCCCCACGTTCGGCGAGAGATTTATTTCTCAGAGTCAACTTTGTGTGCAGACTCTCCTGGGTGTCCGAACACCCCCGTGTGTACACGCAAGCACAAGACCAAGTGCGCACGAAAAAGATCCTGTAATCCATGTCAGAGTTCGGTGGGTTATAGAAACACGAAAATACCCAGCATACTTCCTCCGAAAGCGGCGTATGGCTGCCTAAATGGCGGGGTAAAAACGGTCATACACGTAAAAGCAGTGGGAGTTTCACCCCATGAACGAACAAACAAACAAACAACAAAAACCTTTCAAATGAATTAAAATGAATAAACAACAAGAATAACGAGTTCAGAAAAAGGAGATTTTGTTTTATAATTTGAAAAAATTCTCTTGACTGCTAAGGTATTTGAACCCGTGACCGCCTAAGGAACGTCTCGGCTGTCGGGCGCTCTACCGATTGAGCTAATCCGGCTCACTGTCGTTTGGGGTGAAAATAGACATTTTGACTTGTAATAGTACACGTGAGTTCTCGAGTGTATTAGTCTGTCCAGCTCCGAAATGCATTGACCAATCGCCGAATGGTGCTGACGTCATTTCTTGAGTGGATTTCCCTACCCAGAATTTCAAACGGCTTTGGAGATTTTCAAGATTTTGTTCGAGACGATGACGCCCTATGGCCGGTGTATTATACAAAGGAAACCAATCGATTAACAGAGGGCGTCGACAGAGGCAATAGAGGGGGATACTAACTTATAAGATCATATACCTATGTTGTGCCGTATTCCGCCCAGTAGACTACCACCAAAATAGCGGTTTTCAACTTTTGGACAACTATACTGCAACACCACCATGCACAAGCATACTGTCACACGCGCGCGCACACACACACGGACGCATGTACGCACAAACGCACGCACGCACACACGCACGCACGCATTCACACACACACACACACACACACACACACACACACACACACACACACATACACACACACAAACACATATATATATATACATCACATCACAATAAAAAGTCCAAAACCAAGCCAGAATGCCGCATTTTTTTAAAAATCCGAATTTTCGGCCCGCAGGCCTTCTTCAAAGGTACACAGACCAAGCGTCTATGGGACATTTTTTGAAAAAAAAATTGTTACAGTTTTTATTTTATTGTGATGTATAAATAAGTTTTTTAAGCTTTAAAAAGTTTTCCATTATGATAAAGTGTCACGCTCAGAAGTGTCTAACACAGGTAATCCCAACCACAAGCCTAACGTCAGGTAACATATCATTCACCTTGACATTCGTGAACCAAGAAACAACAGTCAACTTGACATAGCAGCAACATTTTCGTCCCAGAAACCACAATACAACACACACACACACACACACACACACACACACACACACACACACACACACACACACACACACACACACAAACCGGAAGACACCTGTTACCAAAAAAACAAAAAAATCACTTGAGAGAAAAGCATATGTAATGACATAGAAATAACTAACGAAAGTACACAGCGGATTTAAGACTGAGAAAGACAGAAAAAAGCAAAACACAGAACGCAGTGTACACCTGAAGATGTCGCAATGCTGTTTATGTATACCGTTATTCCGTCACTGTCACTCCCGTACAGTATAGTCCCGTTAAGCAGAAACCCAAAACACTTCAACAACAAGAAAATGACACATATTTTCACCCAGAAATAACGGTCAAGGTGACATATCGCAGCAGAATATTTACCCCAGATACCACGATCAAAATTAAAAACTTACCAGCTAACAGCAACACACTGCAGAAAGAAAAGCACCGACTACAATCACAAAGAAAGAATTCACGAACGTACACGGTCAGGGTTTTCAGGCTCCGGCAAACTGAAACACAGCTAAAAACCAGGCCCCAGTTTACTCGGAAGATCTTGCAACAGAGTGATGCATAATACTATCCTGTCCCTGTCAGTCAAGGGCGGTATATAGTACTCACCAAGAAGATCTATGATACATCATCGCGGTCAACAGCAGAGAGAATAGAGGGAAATAGCTAGGACCGCACATTTAGTAAATTTAAGGGGCTTATTGTCCGTCAGGTCTTAATTACTTATATTGGACATGAATTGGTTTATACGATTCGAGTTTTACGCCCTCACGGCTTTTTGATGTTTGCGTGTTTAGGTGGTATCAGCCATCTGCACTTATGGTAGAATGACCAAGATCTTTAAAGTGCCATTGTGGTGACACGGGGGTGGGAGATGGATACCGTCTCTGGGTCTGCACATAAAGTTGGCCCGTGTCCGTCCCGGCCCGGATTCGAACCAGCGACCTCTCGATCACAAGTCCAGTGCTCTACCACCTGAGCTACCCGGGCCCCCTTTATAGAAAAGCCAAGAATATGTAGGACCAAAATACGCAGGGTTTGCTTGCACCCTTTGTAGAGTGAAAATTTAAACCGGATGCATCTTCAGGCCAGGCGGAAACACAGAGATAGAAAACGGGGATCTATTAAAGTTACCTGACTTCTCACATCCAGGTGAACGAAGCCCCTCTAGCTTTCAGTCATGCGTCAGGCATGTATCCTTTTTACATTTAGTCAAGTTTTGACTAAATGTTTTAACATAGAGGGGGAATCGAGACGAGGGTCGTGGTGCATGTGTGTGTGTCTGTCTGTCTGTGCGTGTGTATGTGTAGAGCGATTCAGACCAAACTACTGGACCGATCTTTATGAAATTTGACATGAGAGTTCCTGAAAATGATATCCCCGGAAGGTTTTTTCTTTTTTTCGATAAATACTTTTGATGACGTCATATCCGGTTTTTTGTAAAAGTTGAGGCGGCATTGTCACACCCTCATTTTTCAATCAAATTGATTGAAATTTTTGTACAGCAATCTTCGACAAAGGCCGGACTTCTGTATTGCATTTCAGCTTGGTGGCTTAACAATTAATTGATGACTTTGGTCATTAAAAATCTGAAAATTGTAATACTTTTTTTTATATATAAAACGATCCCAATTTACGTTTATCTTATTCTACATCATTTCCTGATTCCAAAAACATATAAATATGTTATATTTGGATTAAAAACAAGCTCTGAAAATTAAAAATATAAAAATTATGATCAAAATTAAATTTTCGAAATTGATTTAAAAACAATTGCATCTTATTCCTTGTCGGTTCCTGATTCCAAAAACATATAGATATGATATGTTTGGATTAAAAACACGCTCAGAAAGTTAAAACGAAGAGAGGTACAGAAAA
>NC_090253.1:55415542-55421356 GCF_037325665.1 Littorina saxatilis | reverse complement strand
TTTCTACACACACACACGCACAGACACACACACACACATACACATACACACACACACACACACACACACACACACGCACGCTCCCACATACACACACACACACAAGCGCACCCACCCACCAACACGCACACACACATACACACACAGTCATACACACACGCGCACACACACACACCTCACACACACACGCACGCACGCACGCACACACACACACGCACACACACACACACACCACACACACACACACACACACACACACTGCGAAATACGTTGGGTATAAGTGTTCGTAACTTCATGCAGTGACATCTTTAATTTGAGACAAGATCGATCTCGGTTCCAAAATGAATGTGTCTCAAAATTGCAGTGAAATTTGGTATGTTTCTAAATAGTTAGACGCATCAAGTGTGACTAAAAGCAGATCTGTGCATGGTAAGTAACTTGAATTCACAGACAGGCAAAGAAAATTGAAGACCAAAGTACGCAACGTTTGCAACATCGTACTGTCAAAATGTAAGTAGGCCAAAAAACGCTCCCTGAAATGGATTTATTTAAAAGTGTTGACTTTGAGGCACATCTGCAGCGTTTACTGTGATGTCTTTAGAGAGTAAAAGTGAGGGGAAAGACAGGATGTGCAGATGTGTTGCACTACCTATTTTACCGAAAGATCTTCTTTTCGATTTGCAAAAAAAATTTCCATTTTTTCAATGTGGTTCCCGACAAAGTATTCGTGAGTACTTCACACATATTGTATGTTTTGTTTGTCCAATCATTTAAGATTACAGTTTACTTTGTCCTTTCGTGGGGCACTGCCAAAAGGTTTTTCTGGCTGGGTAGCACGAATTCGTTGCTGCATACTATTTCCAGGCAAAGCTTAGAAAGGTGAATTTTCTTGAGGAAATGTCCCAAGGACAATTAATAAATAGGCTGTTCTGAAAGTCCTTAGACTCTCACATTATCGCCAAGCTCATCGTTGATTTGTTCACACCATTTTCTCGAATGATCCTTTCAGAGCTGCGATGCACTTTGACAATCTGTAGAAATACCTTTCAAACACAACGGAGAGAGTTTTTATGCGGATACCCTCTATGACACTCGCTAACTCTCGGACAGCAGCATCCGGGCTTTCGTAACGGGTTCCTCGGAGCTTTTCCTTTACATGTAAAAACAGGAAAACGGCGTAAGGGTTCAATTCAGGAAAATATCGTGAAGGGAACATCAGGCAGGCACCCTAAGCTATCAGAAATTCGATTAATTTGGAAGCTGTGGAAAACGGGACGTTGCCATGGCGTAGCATCAACCCTCGTGTACACGTGTTTGGCGCCAGGCTTTAAACACCACGGGCAGGCAATTCTTCTTCTTCTGCGTTCGACGGGCAGGCAATGATGCACGTGCCGCTCTAAGGTAACCCTAGGCTGCTCCCCTAGTAGTATTTGGGCGATATGTTCAAAATTAAAAAAATAATTGGGACCACCTTCTTCTTGCCAGTGTTCCGAGATCATCAATGGATGATAGGGGTGGAGCCGTTTATAATAATAATAATAATAACGGGCATTTATAAAGCGCCTTATCAAAAGTTCAAAGCGCGGGACAACAATACATGTATACAAAAATCATACAATCACTGTCAGATTCAAACAACACATCATGCACATCTCACATCCCCAGACTCTATACTAAGGAACTATCCGTAGTGTTGTTGGAACAAGTGAGTTTTCAAATTGGACTTAAAAGATGAAATGGATGGAGAGTGACGTAATTGAAAGGGGAGTGAATTCCATAACTGAGGTCCATAATACGAAAACGTGCGGAAGCCATGAGCCTTGCGTTTAAAGCGACCTTGACAGAGAAGTCGAGCATCATCAGAAGAACGAAGGGTGCGAGAGGGAGTGTAGAGAGAGACCAGTTCAGAAAGATAGGCAGGTGCCGATTCAGAGATGATATTGTAGCAGAAGCAGGCAGCTTTATACCTAATACGTTCAGATACAGGAAGCCAGTGAAGTTCTTTCATGAGAGGAGTGCAGGGTTGTCGATGCTGTGCTCTGAAAATGAGACGTGCAGCAGAGTGTTGTACTTTTTGCAAGGGTTGGAGAGTGGAGTCAGGGCAGCCTATGAGAAGGGAGTTGCAGTAATCTAATCTGGACAGAATGCAGGATGTAACGAGAGTTTTAGTGGCATCAACAGTGAGAAATTTTCTTATGGAACCTATTCTTCTGATCTCAAAGTAACATGTCTGACAGACTTTTTTGATGTGTTGTTTCATTGAGAGGTGGGAGTCCATGATGAACCCAAGATTCCTAGCACTATAAGAGAGAGAAATGTCACTAGAACCTACTGTGATGGAGGCTGGAAGGGAAGTGGTCGAACAGGAAGCTCCAGAGAAAAGAAGAAATTCAGTCTTGTCATCATTTAACTTGAGCATATTGTTTGTCATCCATGATTTAATATCTGAAGTGCAGTTTTGGAGAGTGTGCGTCACCGCTTGGATTTCTGTAGGCTTGCATGCTTGTTGGAGTTGTGTGTCGTCTGCAAAGAGGTAGTGATTGACTGCGTGTTGCTTGATGACGGCAGAGAGAGGAGTGGTGTATAGTACAAATAAAACTGGGCCTAGAACTGATCCCTGGGGAACGCCGAAACAGAGAGGAGATGGAGGAGATGAGAGATTATTGACAGACACATACTGACTACGGCCCTGTAGATATGAACTAAACCAGTGAAGAGCGGTAGAGTGAATGCCAAAAACAGATTCGAGACGAGAGAGCAGAACAGAGTGATCGATCGTATCGAACGCAGCTGAGTTATCCAAGAGAAGCAGAACTGATAGGTCATCATTATCCAGAGCAGAAAGAATGTCATTCACAACACGAAGCAAAACAGTCTCGGTGCTGTGGCCAGCCCTATACGCTGACTGAAGAGGGTTGCAGAGGTTGTTGGTTTCAAGGTGGGAGAGAAGCTGACTAAGCACTACTTTTTCCAGAATTTTAGAAATGAATGGCAAGTTGGAAACAGGCCTATAGTTTTTCAACTGATTTTTATCCAGAGATGGTTTCTTGATCAAAGGTTTAACTACTGCAGTTTTCAAGTCCATTGGCACAGTGCCAGAAGTGAGAGAAGAGTTGATTATGTTGGTTATGATGGGAAGAAAAAGGTCAAGGTTTTCATAAAACAAGTTGGTGGGGATGGGGTCTAGCTCACAAGACTTTGGCACTGTGTTCTTCAAAATCTTCAAAACAAACTGCTCAGATACAGGAATGAAGCTATCCAACAAAGAACCAGAGAATTGTGAAGCCGGAGGCGAAGCCACTGGTGGAGGAAAGCTATTTCTGATGGTTTCGATCTTCTCAGTGAAGTAGTCAGAAAATACAGTTGGCAGGTCCTTGGGGTCATGGGTGGTGGGGAGGCTGGAAACCGTCTGTTTTCCAAGCAGAGAATTGAAATTTTGAAAAAGTTCTTTGCATGTTCTACTACCTATAATCTGGGCAGAGAAGAAAGCAGTTTTAGCGCCTTCAACTAAGTCATTTATTTTGCGTTTGATGGTTTCAAAAATCTCTTTGTGAACAGTGAGTTTGGATTTAAGCCAGCACCTCTCCGCCTGACGACGTTCACGTTTCAGTTTGCCAAACTGCTCAGAGATGCTACTGAACCACGGGTTAGATTTCCGCTGACGAACCGTGCGTTGGCAGAGAGGGGCGTGCCTATCAAGAATTGAGCGCAACGTCTGGTTATATTCAGTGACAGAGCAATCTTGAGATAAACCAGCTACATCATGTCTAAAAGACTCCTTATCAATCTTCTTGATGCTACGAAAAGTTATTGTTACAGGGGCAGACACAGGCTTTGGAACATTTAGACGACATAATACGGCGTTGTGGTCAGACTTAAGGTCGTGACTGACAAAACATGAACTGACAATGGCATCAGAAGGGCGATGAATGACTAAATCTAACATGTGACCATGCTTATGAGTCGGAGAGTCAACAGACTGGTGAAAACTGAACATGTCGAACAAATCTGAGAGTTTCTTGGTGTTGGAGTCCTCAGCATTTTCAAAATGAAAATTAAAGTCACCCATCACAAGAGTTTTCCCAGGCAAAGAATCACAATGCTCAAGAAAGTCTGGAAACTGGTCAAAAAACATAGTGTTCGTGAGCTTATTCTTCTTGCTTGGAGGTGGCCTATAGACACAGGCGATGTTGATTCTAGAATCCTGAACGGTCATAGTCAGAGTAGCAGCCTCAAAGGTGGGGTGGCTCAGAGGTGATTGTGTGACAGTGCAATGTTTCTTCAGAGAGTCTTTGAAAACGAAGGCTATACCACCACCTCTACCAGCCACACCCAGCGAGTCCCGAGCGAAGGACTGCACGGAATAACCCGGCGGAGAAAGATCCTGGAGCTTCGCCTCATCACCCGCAGAACGGAGCCAGGTTTCGGTCAGCAGCATAGCGTCAATATCATTGTCAGAAATGAAAGTACTCACAGCAGTACGTTTGTTGGATTTACCAAGGGATTGGGCGTTAAAGGCACATACAAGAATCTCTGTCGAAGGAGGTTGGTTGGACTTGGTGAGGTTGGTATTCCATGTACTAAGAGTTTGAGATGTGGTGGAGGTCAACGACGAGGGGGTGGGTGGATGAACGAGGGGTCGAGTGGTGATAACACTGATGCTTTGGCGTTTCCTTCTGCCTCCGCGACAGGGTCGCTTCGAGCGAGGCAGCTTGTATCCAATGGAGAGACATCGTAGTCGTGTTATCAAATCAGGGTCAAGGCAGGCGCCTGTGCTTTTCTTTGCCATCAGCTGCTCGCGCGTATAGCGACGAAAGAGCGGTTGAGAGGGCCAGCGCGCGTGGCAGGGGTCAAAGGTCTCGGTGGGTGTCGGGGCAGCGTTCGGTATCAAGCGATTTGGTGAGTTGTGCACGTGCGGCACACATGATGAAAAACATGGCGTACGGTGATCGGAATACTGGAGGGACAGAAGAGAAAGTCTTACCAGAATGCAAACGGCAAACATGGCTAGTCGAAGCGATGGTGGGGAATTTAGAATCCAGAGAAAGGCTGATCGATCCATTGCACAACAGCATACAAACTTTCAGTCACTACAAACACTCACAGACGATGAAAACAACCAAGAAAGGTGGAGCGAAGATTAGTCTGCCTGCTAGGCGACTTGACCTTGACCCTTTGTCTAGGAATATCCAAACGGCTGATTGATGTATTGCCCGGGGGTCAGATTCATAGACCCAAGTCCCCATTGCCTGTGACAACCTTCCCCCCTACATACATACAAACATACATACATACATACATCTATATATATACGACTTGTGTCTGTCTGTGTGTGTGTGTGTGTGTGTGTGTGTGTGTGTGTGTGTGTGTGTGTGTGTGTGTGTGTGTGTGTGCGCGATGCACGGCCAAAGTTCTCGATGGATCTGCTTCAAATTTGGTGGGCATATTCAGGTACACCCGGGACAGGACACAACCTGGTCGATATTTCAACACGTGCTCTCAGCGCGCAGCGCTGAACCGATTTTGGTTCCACCTGAGCTACCCGGGCCCTCATACCGACACACCAAAGCCAAAGTTCTCGGTGGATCTTTTTCAAATTTGGACACCGTATTCAGTTACACCCCGGACACAATATCATCGATGAGATATTTCAACACGTGCTCTCAGCGCGCAGCGCTGAACCGATTTTGGTTTTTCTGTTCATTTCACCATTCCCAGTAACTCTTCCTTATCTTCTCCAGTGTTTTGCGTTTATCTCCCTTCCTTCGTGTGGCTTCAATCCATATTCCCGTTTCCACGTTACTATTTTTAGAA
>NC_090253.1:55385542-55410542 GCF_037325665.1 Littorina saxatilis | reverse complement strand
GAAAACTATTATCTTGTCAGATGAACCACGTAAATCCAAATGGTTTGATTGTGAATGTGTGCTTGAAAGAAGACGTGTCAGAAAGTTGCTGAGAAAATGTAGGAATTCATTAGAAGATGAGGATAGGGATGAGTATTGTAAAGCCAGGCGTGAATATAAAAACTTAGTGCATAGAAAAAAGAAACAGTACAATGACAGTTTGTATACAGAACTTGTAGGTGCTGTAAGTGATCAGAGAGAATTTTGGAGGAAAATTAAAAATGTTTCTTGTAAAAAGGTCCAGCAGCAAAATAATATTTCTGTTGATGATTGGTACCAGCACTTTCATAGCATTTTAGAAAAAGATGAGATTGAAGATGATGAGCATGCTAATGTTAATGACGTGAATAATGAATATGAAGAAATGCTGGATAGACCCATTACCAAAGAAGAAGTGTTGATTGCTATCAGAAAACTGAAATCGGGCAAAGCTGCAGGACCTGATGGTTTAATTGGGGATTTTTTTAAAGCAGCTAGCGAAGATGTGGTGTTGTTTTTAGTGAAACTGTTTAACGCTTTGTTTGATGAGGGAATCTATCCACAGAACTGGTACGATTCAGTTATTGTACCGTTATTTAAGAAAGGAGATAGAAATGATACTAACAACTATAGGGGAATTTCATTGTGTGATATATGTAGTAAATTGTATGGTACTGTTGTTAATAATAGACTTAAAGAGTGGACTGAATTACATAATATTACAGGTGAATGTCAGGCTGGTTTCAAACAAAATTATTCTACTGTTGACCACATCTTCACTCTGCTTGCTGCTGTACAGAAACAATTTTCTAATAATCGCAAACTTTATGTAGCTTTCATTGATTTTGAGAAATGTTTTGATAGTATCTCACGCAGACTGCTCTGGCCAATTTTGATTAAAAATGGTATAAAGGGAAAGTTGTATAGATGTATTAAAAGTATGTATGCAGTGGTTAAGGCTAAAATACGATGTGGTGCTCAACTAACAGATTTCTGTACAAAAGGTGTGAAGCAAGGAGACGTGTGCAGTCCAATTTTATTCGCTCTATTTATAAATGAGCTGGCATTGGAAATCATGGATAATGGTAGGCATGGTCTTTGGATGTTTTTATCAAGCTTTTTGACTCACAAGTTCAACCTATTGTTCAATATGGTGCTGAGGTATGGGGTCTGATGCAGGCAGCAACAGTAGAAAAGGTGCATTTGTTTGATTTAAAACGTTTTTTAGGTGTTGACAGGCGTACTCCTAATGATCTTGTATATGGTGAATTTGGACGTTATCCCATTTACTTAAATTCATATGTACGTTGCATAAGATACTGGCTGAAACTGACAAGAATGGATGACAGTAGATTACCTCGTAAAGCATATAAGATGTTGTTTACTCTAGATAGCAGAGGTAAATCTACTTGGGCATCACAGGTACGGTTGTGCCTGTGTCGATATGGTTTTCAGTATGTCTGGATTAACCAAGGTGTAGCCTGTATTAATTCGTTTTTGGCATGTTTTAGGCAACGCATTATTGACTGCCGGTGGCAAGAGTGGGATAATCATAATCAGACTAGCGACCGGTTTGCATTGTACCGTACCTTTAAGACAACAAATCTTGTAGAAACATACTTGTCAATTCCAGTAAACAGACACATTTTAAATGTTTTGGTTAAATTTAGATTGGGTATTTCCAGACTTGCTTTACATACAGAAAAGTATAAAGCTGTAAGTGAAAATAATCTGGTCTGTCGTTTGTGTCAATCTAGTACTGAAGATGAATTGCATTTTGTTTTATGCTGCCCTGCACTGGAAAATCTAAGACGTCAATTTATTCCAGCAAAATTTTGTAGATGTCCTTCGAATTTCAAACTTGCACTGTTGTTGTCTGTGAAAAATAAAACTATACTTTGCAATGTAGCTAAGTTCTTGTATTTTTCATTTAAATGTTTAGAAAATGCTGTTTAAGCATTAGTATTTTGTGATTATACATTGTCTTTTCTTCTGTTCACTTGAAACGACGCGTGTGTGGATTGCTGCTGCACACACGCTTTACTTTTGTGTAACCAGCCCCCTTCCGAAAGGGGCTAAGGCCTTAAAGGAATAAAATCTTGTTCTTGTTCTTGTTCTCTCTCTCTCTCTCTCTCTCTCTCTCTCTCTCTCTCTCTCTCTCTCTCTCTCTCTCTCTCTCTCTCTCTCTCTCTCTTTTATCACTTACGTTCAACCCAGAAGTTGTGTGTCATTTTTATGAAGGAACTGTCAACTAAAATAAGTCGTGGCTTGTATAGTCTGCGGGTTCAACTGTGGGCTGACCTTGTGTCCAAGATTGGCTTCCAACTCTTACCAGGAATGTATGACAAAATATCTTAACACCGAATTACATATTGTTTTCCACTATGCTTGCCTGCCTGTCTATCAGTCTGTCTTTCTGTCTGTCTGTCTGTCTGTCTCTCTGTCTGTTTCCTGTCTGTTTCCTGTCTGTCTATGTACCTGTCTTTATGTGTGAGTATGTGTGCGTGCCTGAGTGCGTGCCTGTCCGTCTGTCTGTCTGTCTGTCTGTCTGTCTGTCTGTCTGTCTGTTTAAATATGTGTCTTTGTGTCTTCGTCTCTGTACATGATGTTCAAGACGCTGTATCTGACTCTGTCTGTCTGTCTGTCTGTCTGTCTGTCTGTCTGTCTGTCTACCTGTCTGTCTGTGTGTTTGTCTTTCTGTCTGACAGTTGTGTGTGTTTGTGTGTGCGCATGTGTGTGTGTTTGTGTGCGCGTGCGTGCATTCCTTTTTGCTTGTTTGCGTTCTTGCATGTGTGTGTGTGTGTGTGTGTGTGTGTGTGGGTGTGTGCGTGCGTGCGTGCGTGCGTGTGTGCGTGCGTGCGTGCGGGTGTGCGGGCGTGCGTTCGTTCGTGCGTGCGCGCGCGTGCGTGTGTGTGTGCGTGTGTGTGTGTGCGGGTGGGTACATGTTCAAGACACTGTAACTAGATTTGTGTCAGTCTGTCTGTCTGTCTGTCTGTCTGTATGAGATTTTACCACTGCGATGTGAATCTGTGCGTCTGTGTGGATATATGGCCGGGTCATGTTATTGTTAGTCACTGAGTAGGCAACATTTCCTTAAAAAGCGCGACACACATTTATTGTGAGGTACCCAGCTGCCTCCATCCATCTCTTCGCGTGAACTTTGTCTTTGTCTTACTTATGAAAGTTTTTGTTACGACAATTTTAATGTTAGAGTTATTTAGGAGACATACACAACTAATGACCAAAGAAACTAGATTTGAACCGCTGGTGCACTGAATATGTGTGAGGTGTATCTGCATATATCGAGAGATATAAATTGCCTATCAAGCTAAAGAAATGTGTATGTGACAACGGTAAGAAGGATTTATTGAGGAACAGCACGAATATTACGACCCCGACCCCTCACGCCGCCCCCCTCCAAATATTTTTTTTTATTTTTACACAAAAAAACAATTGATATGAAAAGCAAAGAGAGGTTGGAAACGCGAGAGAGAGAGAGAGAGAGAGAGAGAGAGAGAGAGAGAGAGAGAGAGACTGAGAGAGAGAGAGACTGAGAGAGAGAGAGAGACTGAGAGAGAGAGAGACTGAGAGAGAGAGACACTGAGAGAGAGACAGAGAGACAGAGAGAGAGATAGAGACTGAGAGAGAGAGAGAGAGAGACTGAGAGAGAGAGAAAGACGAGAGAGAGAGACTGAGAGAGAGAGACGAGAGAGAGAGACTGAGAGAGAGAGAGAGACAGAGAGAGAGAAACTGAGAGAGAGAGAGAGAGAGAGAGAGAGAGAGAGACTGAGAGAGAGAGTGAGAGAGACTGAGAGAGAGAGAGTCTGGAGTCTGGAGTCTGGATGGTTTATTGATTGGGCCTTGGGCCCATTTCAATTCGGGGTGTACACATTTTCATCATTCATGCTTCATGAAAAATAATCATTGTAATATTAATCATACTAAAATAAATCATCCTCATCGTAATGACAGTCGACATGACGACTGTGGAAACAGGCATTTACAACAGCAAAACGTTTGGAAAAGGACAGTAAGCATCAGCACAAAATCCAGTCTCTGTCGCACTTCACTCATGTCTCTCTGTCCATCCATCCATCCATCCAGCCAGCCATCCATCCATCCATCCTTCTATCCATCTCGTGTCCCTCTGTCCTCCATCCATCTAATCAACCGTCTGACTGTCCAACCATTCATCCGTCATCCATCTATTCATCACTCCATCTATCACCTTCACATGCCCTTTCACACGCAAATCTGCAAGCAGTTATATGCATAATCGTTGCATCTCTGATACATAGCATCACATTAACGTTTTCAAAAAAGACAAAACTTTATTACTGTTTTTTAAGCAATCGACAGAAAGCAGCAAAAATAGCATACACATAAAACAAGATCGTGCAATATCTCATATTCACTGTCCCCACTCACTGCGTATTTTAAACGCGTTCATGATGAAGGTTGCAAGTCTAAGTAATATTGATCTGTTTGGTGACTGAGAGAGAGAAAGAGACTGAGAGAGAGAGAGACTGAGAGAGAGAGAGAGAGAGACTGAGAGAGAGAGAGACTGAGAGAGAGACTGAGAGAGAGAGTGAGAGAGAGAGACTGAGAGAGAGAGAGAGAGAGATAGAGTGAGAGAGTGAGAGAGAGAGAGAATGAGAGAGAGAGAGACTGAGAGAGAGAGAGAGACTGAGAAAGAGAGAGAGAGACTGAGAGAGAGAGACTGAGAGAGAGAGACTGAGAGAGGGAGAGAGAGAGAGACTGAGAGAGAGAGAGAGACTGAGAGAGAGAGAGAGACTGAGAGAGAGAGAGAGAGAGAGAGAGAGAGAGCGTTATATATACTTAGCACTTTAACAAAACGTTAATGTGTGTCGCACGTTCAGAATAATGTGCCGTCACAGTAACTATGAAAAGGCCTACATGAATATGACCCGGTCATGAACACACACACACACACACACACACACACACACACACACACACACACACACACACACACACACACACACACGTCATCAGCAAGTGAATCTTATGCAAAAGTCTTCTTTTTTTTTAAACCCGTTCTAACCTTTTCTATCAAAACCGTGCTTTCCGGTTGTGTGTGTGTGTGTGTGTGTGTGTGTGTGTGTGTGTGTGTGTGTGTGTGTGTGTGTATGTGTGTGTGTGTGCGCGCGTATATGTGTGTGTGAGCGTGTGTGTGTGTGTGTGTATGTGTGTGTGTGTGTGTGTGCGTGGGGGCGGGCGTGGGTGCGTGCGTGAGTGCTTGCGTGCGTGTGTGTGTGTGTGGATGTGTGTAGACATGTTCCATTTTGTTTTTACTTGTTTTCCTTTATTTATTTTTTTTCTTTACATTAGCAATGGGTTTTGTCCTCGGTAAATCTTTCTTACACAAGTTGCAGTTGTCATAACAACCTATTTTTACATCCACTTATGTCTTTATACTTCCCGCTCTTGATTTATACGTAGGCTATAAACCAATTCCTAGATATGCAATACACCCTGTAGTTACTGGGCTATAATCAGTTTTGTTGAAAACTGACCACTTTTTAACAAATATTAAGAGAAAGTAATATAACGAATATTGATGTGGAATGAAATGGAGACGACAGTGAGTGAAAGGCTCCGTTGCTCCGTCCTTACTCCCTGGATGACGTCATGCATAGTGACGTGGAGACGACAGTGACTGACCACTTTTTAAAAAATATTTAAAAAAAAAATAATGAATGCTAGTATTGACTAAACAGTCCAGAGACATCCTGCTTGCTGCCGCGCGAGCCGAGAAAATTTTCCCTCTTTATCTCCACTGCGCTGGCTGCAAAACCCCTCCGCGCGGAGGTGTTTTCAGACACATCAGACACAGGGTGTAAAAGTGAGTTTGTGACTAGAAACGGAGGTAGGAAAACGATTTGGGTTTTTGTGTTTGTTTTTCTATAACTTTTTTTTACTGTACTGTGAAGAAAGTTGGATTTGAGAAAATAGTTTCAAACACGGAGACCACCATTTAAAACAAGAGGCGAAGCCTTCAAGGCTCACGTAAGAAATCGACAAACAGTAACACAAACTCAATCACTTCGACACATACACACACACACACACACACACACACACACCGTAAGCGGCATAGGTGACACTGTGCAAGAAAGCGAGACACTAGATCTAGATCTGAATGGCCGATTTCGAATAAAAAAACTAGTCTCGGCCCGCTCGGCAAAATAACAATGACCGAGACTTTCAGTAATTCCTTCGCGTGACGTCTAACCCTCTTACGTCATAATGTGACGTCTTCAAATGTTGTGACGTCTTCAAATGTTAAAGTTTCTACCACAGACATACATACATACGCACGCACGCACGCACGCACGCACGCACGCACAGACAGACAAAAGTTAGCATCGCATAGGCTACACTTACGTGAGCCAATGAGATAGGAAATGAAATTAAATCGGTCCCGACTAGCCAGATTGGGAAAAACAGTTACAATACAAAACGTTACGTTTACCAACAACGCCTGGTGGTTTTTGGCTCACGTAAGTGTAGCCTATGCGATCGTAACTTTGTCTGTCTGTGCGTGCGTGTGTGTGTGTGTGTGTGTGCGTGTGTATGTCTGTGGTAGAAACTTTAACATTTCGTCATTTGAAGACGTCACATTATGACGTAAGAGGGTTAGACGTCACGCGAAGGAATTACTGAAAGTCTCGGTCATTGTTATTTTGAGCGGGCCGAGACTAGTTGGCAGTCGTGTCCCTGTAAGTAGGCTACATGCAGACAGACAGATCTAGATCTAGTGTCTCGCTTTCTTGCACAGTGTCACCTATGCTTACTGTGTGTGTGTGTGTGTGTGTATGTGTGTGTGTGTGTGTGTGTGTGTGTGTGTCACAGTGTGTGTGTGTCACAGTGTGTGTGTATGTGTGACGGAGTGATTGAGTTTGTGTTACTGTTTGTCGATTTCTTACGTGAGCCTTGAAGGCTTCGCCTCTTGTTTTTTAGGTTGGGCCAAACAAATATATATGTTGGTTTGGGGTAACGTGACCAAAAACGATAGGATCGGTAGGTCCCTTTTTTTCTTTTTTTTTCTTCTTTTTTTTCGAATTTAAAGGAGGTGACTTCCCTTAGTCTCGGTATGGTTCGCAAAATGAGCCAACAGTTGGGGTTTCTTTTGAGAAATGAAAAAAATGTTTTAGGGTCGGCGGGATAAAATAGGGTCGGTCGGGTTACCCTAAACCAACATATCATTATTTTTGTTTGGTCATGAAGGGACAGGAGAAACAAACACCCAACCAATCGTAGCACGGTTTTGCTGCACAAAAGCGTGTCGCACTTTTATGAAAGTAAGCATTCACAGGCACACAGATGCACACTTGTGAAGGAAATCACATGCAAGGCAGACAGACAGACAGACAGACAGACAGACAGACAGACAGACAGACAGACAGACAGACAGAGAAACAGAAACAGACGCTTACGCGTGCACAGTTACAACAATAACAATACCAATAACAATAACAATAACAACACTTTTTTGTCCATTAAAATGAATGCATTGAAATGGAAAAATGTCTGTCAACGGTTATTAAATATAAATTGTAATAAGAGTTATAAAGACATTACACGCACAAATTACACAGACATCTAATATGCAGACATGTAGACCGGCAAACATACAGGATACAGACATGCAGACGAAACGACTGGCAGGCATGCAGACATCTCACCTGCTAAATGACATACATAAACGACGCGTACCGCCATCAGGAGACAGATATTCTTTACGGGCCGTCTTTGTTGCAGCATATATCATAACTCCCCGAACAAGGCCAGAGTCTGAAGTTTTAGTGAACCTGAGAATACTTTATTTTTAATTTTTTTGTCCTTTGTATATAAAAAATTTTATTTGGAGATTGAGGTCCTCATCAATTTTCTAAGCAATGAAATTCTGATTTCTTACAAAACATGTCATCTTCTGAATTGGTACGAATTAAATCATGGAAGCTTAAAGCGAGATCAGTCTTAACACTAAAACATGGAGGTAAACCACTCTTGATGCTCATTATTTTTAACAACAATAAAACTGTGCCTTTTTCCTGAAAAATATGTACTATTCTGAATTTTGATGAAATAAATAATGGAAGCTGTTCGTTTTTACATTTAGTCAAGTTTTGAATGTTTTAACGTAGAGGGGGGAATTGAGACGAGGGTCGTGGTGTATGTGTGTGTGTGTGTGTGTGTGTGTGTGTGTGTGTGTGTGTGTGTGTGTGTGTGTGTGTGTGTGTGTGTGTGTGTGTGTGTGTGTGTGTATGTAGAGCGATTCAGAGAAAACTACTGGACCGATCTTCATGAAACTTGACATGAGAGATCCTGAGTATGGTATCTCCAGACTTTTTCTTCATTTTTTTTATAAATGTCTTTGATGACGTCATATCCGGCTTTTCGTGAAAGTTGAGGCGGCACTGTCACGCTCTCATTTATCAACATTGGTTGAAATTTTGGTCAAGTAATCTTCGACAAAGCCCGGACTTTGGTATTGCATGTCAGCTTGGGGGCTTAAAATTTAATTGATGAGTTTGCTCATTAAAGTTGTCATTAAAATCGATTTTTCACAAACAGATTTAAAATTGACTGCATCGTATTCTTCATCACATTCTGAATCTAAAAATATATACAATATGTCATGTTTACTCTTAAAATGTGATCACAATTAACGAAAATAGAATAATTAGTCTTACGATTAAAATTTAAGAAATCGATCCAAAAATAATTTCATCTTATTCTTTATCATTTCCTGATTCCAAAAACATATAGATATGATAGGTTGTATTCAAAACAAGCTCAGAAAGTTAACAAGAATACAGAAAAGCGCGCGTTCCTGCTTAGCACAATACGCTACCGCGCTAATCTGGCGTGTGAATATCACTACGTTTTGCACGTGGGAGGTGAGCGATTTCCTTCACACGGGGATTGACGAAGCTGTACTGTCTTGGTGAAAAAATACAGTGCGTTCAGTTTCATCCCGTGAGTTCGACAGCTTGACTAAATGTATAGAGAGATAGCTCCATTGGGACATGGTGAACTTGGTCAACCTTGCTTGTTAGAAGCTGACATCTCATCTGGATGCTTCAATTAGATGTCCATGAACATCTCTAGAGGGGATATCACCTTGCTCCACTAATATTTTGGCCGCCATATTGAAAACAAAATGGCGGACATTGAAACAGGAGTTTTCACACATTTTCGCTCATAGTTGGTGTTTGTGGATATATTTGTATATTTAGTGTCTGTTCCTATGTTTATTAATGTGATAAAAGGCGTTGACAAATGTTTTATTTTTGTTGGACATAATGGAAAAGGCGATATTTGACATTTTTAAGTTATTTTGCATATTCCGTATTAGTCTTTAATCCTTTCAATCTTAACAGTTGGTTTCAAGACTCTTGACATTGTGAAATTCAGCAACATGTAACCATCTATGAGTCGTCAGAAAGCTTCTTGACGGTGTGAGAGCACAACGGGACAAAGGAACAGGTGTAAAGACGAAAAAAAAAGAAAAAAATTAAAAAATATATATGAGTTGAAAAATGCCTGGCCGTAAAATTATTGATCACACTAAAATGCTTTTAACATAAATAGTAGTATGTTCGCACCATTTCTGATGTCAAATATCTATTTCTCTCAAAAATACCTTTAAAATGAGATGCTACTTGACCATGTTATGTGCCAGACTTACGTCAGGGTTGGCCGCCATTTTGAATTAGCCGCCATCTTGGATACTGAAAAGTCAGAAATGTGACATCCCCTCTGGGTGTCTTCTAAAATGCTTCCTGAAGCCATACATAAAATAAAATTGCTTCTAACAGGCAAGGTTGATCAAGTTCACTTTTTTTAAAGCTACAGTTTTGAGCTCGTACACTAATAGTAATTTCGCCTTACGCAACTTGTCTTTAACTCCTGACCGTGTGAAATTGATATATATTTTCTTTCCGTTGTTCTACTTATTTTTTAAACGTCACTGGAGATTTAATGGGGTTTTTTGAAAGCGGGGTCAGTTCCCAGGCCTCACTTCCCTCATCCCCTCATCCCCTCCTCACTCACACACACGCACACACACACACACACACACACACACACACACACACACACACATACGCGCGCGCACACACACACGCAAACACACACACACACACACACACACACACATACGTGCGCGCACACACACCCACACGCACACACACACACACACACACATACGCGCGCCCACACACACACACGCAAACACACACACACACACACACACACACACACACACACACACACATATGCGCGCACACACACACGCAAACACACACATACACACACACGCAAACGCACACATATACACACATTTAAACACATATACATACGCACGCGCACACACACACACGAAAACAAACAAACACACACACACACACGTACACACACACACACACACACACACACACACACACACACACACACACAGGCAGATAGGCAAGCACGCACACACGCACGCACTGGCACGCACGCACGTAAGCACACATAATATATCCTTGGCATTCGATGTCATTACTCCCACGGGTTAAGGGCAGCATTTTTTGCTCCATAAACTGCATAATTCTGTACATGTGCCCCACAAAATAAGCCCCCTAAAAAGTCGAGCACATTTTCAGTTTTTGGACAAAAAGCTGTATTTGTGGAGCATAAAATAATGGGCAAAAAAATGTGCACCATTAAAAAAAAAGAGGTGACACGTTTTTTTGGAATGAATGACGTATTTGCCAAAATGAATGTTTATATTTTTTCTCCATTACAGTCGACTCCGGTTAATCGGCCACTTTTGGGACTGACTGAACTATGGCCGATTAACCGAACATTTTAACACATAACTACGTATGAAGAAAAGATTCGGTCCCAGGGAAAATTGGCCGATTATCCGGAATTGGCCGATTATCCGGATGGCCGATTAACCGGAATTGACTGTATTTGGATGACGATCAGACGGGCGGAGTGGCCCAGTGGATAAGACAGCGGCCTCCTAATCGGAAGGTCGTCAATTCGAATCCCGGCCGCGGCCGCCTGGTGGGTTAAAGGGAGGAGATTTGTCCGATCTCCCAGGTCAACTTATGTGCAGACCTGCTAGTGCCTTATCCCCCTTCGTGTGTACACGCAAGCACAAGAACAAGTGCGCACGAAAAAGATCCTATAATCCATGTCGGAGTTCGGTGGTTTATAGAAACACGAATATACCCATCATATGCTTCCCCCGGAATCGGCGTATGGCTGGCTGAATGGCGGGATAAAAACGGTCATACAAGTAAAAATCCAGTCGTGCAAAAACAGGAGTGAACCTGGGAGTTTCAGCCCATGAACAAAGAAGAAGAAGAAGGAGGATGACGATCGCGGTTTCTCGTACCTATGACGTTTCGAATTACATGCAGTTACTTCCGTTAAGGTGCCTCGCATTCGAACTTAAAAAAAAGCAATCATCTTCAAAAGGCTACATAAAGACTAAAGAAGTCAGGTGCCTAAAACAAAATGTTCCGAACAGGAAATTGAATGGCCTTTCCAATGGTTGTCAGAAGTGTTTGGTTTGTGCATATTCTGATTTTTGGGAAGATTTTAAAATACGGGGCTATGGTTTTTGTCAGGTCGATTTTAGGGGTGACCTTGTTTGACAGGCTGTCACGGGATGTCTATACAAAGTACCATCAATCGGAGAAATGATATGTACAGCTGACATGATTATCTTTTCGGGCATATAACGTTCAACTAAAATAAATTGCGTTTTAATGCTTTTCTTCGCGTGCAAAAATGGTTGCAATAATGTTGTGACCAAGTCTATTACAAAGCTTCCGTGTCGTCAAATACTGTGTTTTTAAGAAAGAAAGCAGACCAGATATTGCACAATGAAAATTGATGAGATTATTTAAACTTGTTAACCTTTAAACCTCAACAATATTTAAGCTTACATGTCGCAGGTAAGACATTAACGATAGATTTCCATCTTTGCGGTGACAAGAAGGCCATAGTTTTGAAACATGAGTCTTGTGTGAATATGTTTTGCAGGTGACATAATTATTGATATGCATTGCTCGTTTGGTCGGTCGGTTTGCATATCTCTCTTTATTACATTTAGTCAAGTTTTGACTAAATGTTTTAACGTAGAGGGGGGAATCGAGACGATGGTGTGGTGTATGTGTGTGTGTGTGCGTGCGTGTGTGTAGAGCGATTCAGACCAAACTACTGGACCGATCTTTATGAAATTTGACATGAGAGTTCCTGGGATTGATATCCCGGAACGTTTTTTTCTTTTTTTTGATAAATGTCTTTGATGACGTCATATCCGGCTTTTCGTGAAAGTTGAGGCGGCACTGTCACGCTCTCATTTTTCAACCAAATTGGTTGAAATTTTGGTCAAGTAATCTTCGACGAAGCCCGGACTTCGGTATTGCATTTCAGCTTGGTGGCTTAAAAATTAATTAATGACTTTGGTCATTAAAAATCGGAAAATTGTAAAAAAAAATAAAAATTTATAAAACGATCCAAATTTACGTTCATCTTATTTTCCATCATTTGCTGATTGCAAAAACATATAAATATGTTATATTTGGATTAAAAACAAGCTCTGAAAATTAAATATAAAAAAAATTATTATCAAAATTAAATTGTCGAAATCAATTTAAAAACACTTTCATCTTATTCCTTGTCGGTTCCTGATTCCAAAAACATATAGATATGATATGTTTGGATTAAAAACACGCTCAGAAAGTTAAACCGAAGAGAGGTACAGAAAAGCGTGCTATCCTTCTCAGCGCAAGTACTACCCCGCTCTTCTTGTCAATTTCACTGCCTTTGCCGTGCGCGGTGGACTGACGATGCTACGAGTATACGGTCTTGCTGCGTTGCATTGCGTTCAGTTTCATTCTGTGAGTTCGACAGCTACTTGACTAAATGTTGTATTTTCGCCTTACGCGACTTGTTTTTCTCTCTATGTTACTGTCTGTCTTTTTGTCTATCGTTTTGTCTGTCTGTCTGTCTGTCTGTCTGTCTGTCTGTCTGTCTGTCAGTATGATCGTCTCGGTGCCGGCCTACCTCTCTTTCTGTAGCTCCGGATGTGTGTAAGGGTGTGTGTGTGTGTGTGTGTATGTGTGTGTGTGTGTGTCTGTCTGTCTGTCTGCCTGTCTATCTGTGTGACTGTCAGTCTGTGTGTGTGTGTGTGTGTGTGTGCGTGTCTGTCTGTGTAAGTGTGTGTCTGTCTGTCTGTGTGTGTGTGTGTGTGTGTGCGTGTGTGTGTGTGTGTAAGGGTGTGTGTGTGTGTGTAAGGGTGTGTGTGTGTGTGTGTCTCTGTGTGTGTGTGTGTGTGTGTGTGTGTGTGTGTGTGTGTGTAACGGTGTGTGTCTGTGTGTGTCTGTGTATGTGTGTGTGTGTGTGTAAGGGTGTGTGTCTGTGTGTGTCTGTGTGTGTGTGTGTGTGTGTGTGTAAGGGTGTGTGTCTGTGTGTGTGTGTGTGTGTGTGTGTGTGTGTGTAACGGTGTGTGTCTGTGTGTGTGTCTGTGTGTGTGTGTGTGTAAGGGTGTGTGTCTGTGTGTGTGTGTGTGTGTGTGTAAGGGTGTGTGTGTGTGTGTGTGTGTGTGTGTGTGTGTAAGGGTGTGTGTCTGTGTGTGTGTGTGTGTGTGTGTGTGTGTGTAAGGGTGTGTGTGTGTGTGTAAGGGTGTGTGTCTGTGTGTGTGTGTGTGTGTGTGTGTGTGTCTGTGTGTGTGTGTGTGTGTCTGTGTGTGTGTGTGTGTGTGTGTGTGTGTGTGTGTGTGTGTGTGTGTGTGTGTTTATCGCTGCCCGTGTGTGCTTGTGTCTGTTTCTGTGTACCTCTGGTGTGTGTTTCTGAATGTGATTACATTAAAAGGAAAACGTTCAATAGATAACAGATAATGTAAGAATTCATCTAGCCAATTCCGTTGTGTAATTTTTGTTACCTGGGTTATAAAATCTTTGAGAAATGATAATCATGTGTGCCAATATAACAAGGTAACCACTGTTAACCTGGACGTATGCCTGCTCTGAAGCTGTTTTTGCATTAGGTAAGCATAATCTAAACAAATATGTGTTGATGCTGTGCGTGTACACACGAAGGGGGATAAGGCACTAGCAGGTCTGCACCTTTTCGTAACTCCTCGCAACAAATTACATAAGATAACGAAATGTCTCTCCATCAGCATGAACATAATCTAGGAAGACATGAGAATGCTCTGCGGAGTCGTCCTAAATATGTCACAGTAGTACACATAAAACCACACGAAACTACCTACTTTTCGTAACTTGATCGTCTCTACAAATTACTTAAGATGACAAAATGTCTCTCCATCAGCATGAACATAATCTAGGAGACATCAGAATGCTCTGCGGAGTCGTCCTAAATATGTCACAGTAGTACACATAAAACCACACGAAACTACCTACTTTTCGTAACTTGATCGTCACTACAAATTACTTAAGATGACAAAATGTCTCTCCATCAGCATGAACATAATCTAGGAGACATCAGAATGCTCTGCGGAGTCGTCCTAAATATGCCAGAGTAGTACACATAACACCACAGTAAACAACCTACTTTTCGTGACTCTTCACTACAAATTACGCAAGATGACGAAATGTCTCATCAACAGCATACACAATAATCTTGGAAGACATTTCGGTGCCGTTTAAAATATTCCACAGTTGTATAAATAAAACCACAAGAAACAACCCACTGTCCGTAACTCTTCACAACAAGTTACGCAAGATGACGAAATGTCTCTTCAACGGCATCAAATAGCGAAGTACGACAGCAGAATGCTCTGTGAAACTGTCCTGCGAGGTCACAAACGGAAATAATAAGTGTTGTCTGTGTTGCATCATGGCTGCCCTCTGAGCATGCCCTTGGGGATCTTTTTAGGTGCGAACAAGTGATGAGTACTTAAACGTGTACTGTAGTTTTACATAAGGATATACAATTTAAAGGCGCGTGCTTTTTATGGGATACTGTCCTTGCGCATGCGCTCTATCGGCCGGAACACGATCACCATATTGCTGAACAAGCCGAATGATCTAATGTTAGACGACCTTTTGTTTACGGTCAATCAATTCAAATGTCACAATACTTCTCCTTCCGACTTTGACATTTATAGGGTCAAATTTGTTCAACCAATTTTTATTTTATTTAAACTTAGATATTTGCTTAATCGTAAAATAACTTCCCTTCTCATTCAAGGGACGTAACTACTAGGTGCACGTTATCAAAGAAATGGAATATTGGGGTGAACTCTATTATTTTTTTAATTTTGATTGAACGAATTAGACGCCATAAATGTCAGGTATCTAAGCTTGATCATCAGTACCATGGAAGAGAGGGGGGAGGGCTTTTTAGTGTTAAGTTTATACAAGATCAACGAGGCCGATTGAGTAATCTGAAAGCAGGAGTAAGCTCAGCGCATTACACCGGCCCCAGGAAATCCCACATAAACTTGCAACTGCCGTAAAATCCCTAGCAAACGCCCAGTATTTCGCAAACGCCCACCCCCCTACTTTTGGCCAAAAGTTGTGCAGAGGGGTCACTACCTAGCAAACGCTCACCCCCCCCCCCACCACCCCACTTTTGGCCAAAAGTTGTGCAGAGGGGTCACTACCTAGCAAACGCCCACCCCGGTTTAAAAAAAAATTTGTTTTAAGACAGTCGACCTCCTTCATGAGATGCTCCAGAAGAAGCTGAGAGTAGAGACGACAGTGAAGACGACAGTGAAGACGACAGTGAAGACGACAGTGAAGACGATGATGTTGACTTCGAAGGACTCGAATCAGCCCACGATCATCAGCCCTACCACATCTCCAAACAAGAGAAGAAACTGTGTTTGTGCTGACGTTATTCTGAGAATTTGAAGAATCAAGATCACTTGTGTTCTTCTTTTTCTTTCTTTTTTTCTATCACAGAACGTTGATCTTTATTTGTGTAAACAAACAGTGGGTTTTTTTTTCATTCAAATTGCATAATTCACATGGTTGTACATGTATCACTGACCGGCACGGTTGGCCTAGTGGTAAGGCGTCCGCCCCGTGATCGGGAGGTCGTGGGTTCGAACCCCGGCCGGGTCTTACCTAAGACATTAAAATTGGTAATCTAGTGGCTTCTCCGCCTGGCGTCTGGCATTATGGGGTTAGTGCTAGGACTGGTTGGTCCGGTGTCAGAACAATGTGACTGGGTGAGACATGACGCCTGTGCTGCGACTTCTGTCTTGTGTGTGGCGCACGTTATATGTCAAAGCGGCACCGCCCTGATATGGCCCTTCGTGGTCGGCTGGGTGTTAAGCAAACAAACAAACAAACATGTATCACTTTATTTTCTCGTGAAAATGTGATGACACTTTATCCTGCAAAGGGGTGTATACCTAGCAAACGCCTACCCGCTACTTTTACCCGAAATCTGTGCGGAGGTGGGAGGTGGGCGTTTGCTAGGGATTATACGGTAGTGGTTTTCTGTATAGTAGAACACCTACTTTTCTGTTGTTGTCCCTACGGTACGCTTAAGTGCAACAGTGAATCACTCACTTCGTCCTTTTTTTGCTGACATAAACATGGCGTACGTGCATTTCGAATGTGGCCTTTGCGTCACCCAATTCATAGATTTTGGATTACATAAACATAATCGGACAAAGGTAGAAAGTGACCTTCGGGGTCACACGCGGTAAGCATAACATATATTTAACCATGTGTGGGGGGATTTTCTCCACAAAAAGTATTCACGTTTACGAAATAACGACCTCATAAATCGTATTTTTAGAGCCTTTTGTCACTTCAACTGTATATGAGATGTTTTTTAAAGAATAGGGTGTCATTTAGTCAAGTTTTGACTAAATGTTTTAACATAGAGGGGGAATCGAGACGAGGGTCGTGGTGTTTGTGTGTGTGTGTGTGTGTGTGTGTGTGTGTGTGTGTGTGTGTGTGTGTGTGTGTGTGTGTGTCTGTCTGTCTGTCTGTCTGTCTGTGCGTGTGTGTGTGTGTAGAGCGATTCAGACCAAACTACTGGACCGATCTTTGTGAAATTTTACATGAGAGTTCCTGGGAATGATATCCCAGGAACTTTGTTTTCCTTTTTTCGATAAATACTTTTGATGACGTCATATCCGGCTTGTAAAAGTTGAGGCAGCACTGTCAAACCCTCATTTTTCAATCAAATTGATTGAAAGTTTGGCAAAGTAATCTTCGACGAAGGCCGGACTTCGGTATTGCATTTCAGCTTGGTGGCCTCAAAATTATTTGATGACTTTGGTCATTAAAAATCTGAGAAAGTGTAATCAAAAAAAATTATAAAACGATCCAAATGTACGTTCATCTTATTCTTCATCATGTTCTGATTCCAAAAACATATAAATATGTTATATTCGGATTAAAAACAAGCTCTGAAAATTAAAAATATAAAATTTATGATCAAAATTAAATTTCCGAAATCGATTTAAAAACAATTTCATCTTATTCCTTGTCGGTTCCTGATTCCAAAAACATATAGATATGATATGTTTGGATTAAAAACACGCTTACAAAGTTAAAACGAAGAGAGGTACAGAAAAGCGTGCTATGCAGCACAGCAAAACCCCTACCGCGCTAAACAGGCTCGTCAGTTCTACTGCGTTTTGCACGAGCGGCGGACTACGGTCATTGTGAAAAATGCAGTGCGTTCAGTTTCATTCTGTGAGTTCCACAGCTTGACTAAATGTAGTAATTTCGCCTTACGCGACTTGGTTTTTATATTTAGTCAAGTTTTGACTAAATATTTTAACATCGAGGGGGAATCGAGACGAGGGTCGTGGTGTGTGTGTGTGTGTGTGTGTGTGTGTGTGTGTGTGTGTGTGTGTGTGTGTGTGTGTGCGCGTGTGTGTGTGTGTGTGTGTGTGTGTGTGTGTGTGTCTGTGCGTGTGTGTGTGTAGAGCGATTCAGACCAAACTACTGGACCGATCTTTATGAAATTTTACATGAGAGTTCCTGGGAATGATATCCCCGGACGTTTTTTTCTTGTTTTCGATAAATACCTTTGATGACGTCATATCTGGCTTTTTGTAAAAGTTGAGGTGGCACTGTCACACCCTCATTTTTCAATCAAATTGATTGAAATTTTGGCCAAGCAATCTTCGACGAAGGCCGGACTTCGGTATTGCATTTCAGTTTTGTGGCTTAAAAATTAATTGATGACTTTGGTCATTAAATATCTGAAAATTGTAAAAGAAAATAACAAATTATAAAACGATCCAAATTTACGATCATCTTATTCTTCATCATTTTCTGATTCCATATTATATTTGGATTAAAAACAAGCTCTGACAATTAAAGATATAAAAATTAGGATCAGAATTAAATTTTTGAAATCAATTTAAAAACACTTTCATCTTATTCCTTGTCGATTCCTGATTCCAAAAACATATAGATATGATATGTTTGGATTAAAAACACGCTCAGAAAGTTAAAACAAAGAGAGGTACAGAAAAGCGTGCTATCCTTCTCAGCGCAACTACTACCCCGCTCGTCTTGTCAATTTCACTGCCTTTGCCACGAGCGGTGGATTGACGATGCTACGAGTATACGGTCTTGCTGAAAAATGGCATTGCGTTCAGTCATAGATATCCCTTGACAGGATCGCCAACTCTGCGCGCGCGCCAACGCTGGCCCTGTTTCGAACTCCCGTCTGCGGCTGCGAGAGGTTTTGACAGTAACTTTACTTCCGGTGCAGTCTTTCAACACATGGAGAAGAAGGAGAATTTCGAAGGGGAGGTGGAGTTTGTGGCTGAGGTATGTGAAAAGCAAACAAAGCAATTCAAAAAGATCATTGCTGATGATTGAAATGAGTCATGTGAATCAACAATAAAGATTGATTGTGGACGGCACGTCATTATTTTTGTTTTTAACACTTGAAACGCGAGAGCATCTGACACACTGGTAAATCCGAAGCTGTGCACGCAAGCTGATCAGCAGATCGTTTTTCTGCAGAATTCTCGCTCACATCGGCCACTATTTAGCTCAGCGAACCGACAAATTTGCAACAGAACAATTTCTGAATGTTAGAAATTCGGCTGTAGATTTATAGATACCCTTTCTATTCCATGGTTGTTGTTTTTTCAGGGGGAAAGTACCGACATCTCAATCGCTGAAAAGATGACAGCATCACCACAAAAGAAACTCCAAGAATTGCCAAAAGTAAGTAAATATATTGACAGACCTATGTAAAAGACTATGAAAATTTAGAACTGGAACAACAGATATTCAAGAAATAACCGATAACCGATAAGTGATATATATATAACTGAACCATTGATTGATTTGAATGTACATCATGCATGGAAGTTAAAAATGGTGCATGAACTGAAGTCAGATCAACACATCAAAAAGATCAGTGCAATATATTTGTTTTCTTTCCCCTGCAGCATAATTCTGTTTTGATATATGCTTGATGTCTTCTGTTGTTTTTAAATTCATTGTCACTTCTAAATTGCATGCTTTATTGCAGAACGCTTGTGCAGCTATCAAGAATGACAACTGCCTTTCACCGGAGCTCAGAGGGCTTGTCGACCAATTCAGTAATTGAAAAGTAAGTTTTTGAGTAAGGCGATATAAAAAATATCAGCTTGCAAAGTCCCAGTACCTGAAAGATCACTTTCATTCATAGTTTTCGAGCAAAAATACTGCTTCGTTGCACAGAGAGGCTACTGTTTACAAATATTTTAGGTACATGGAGGGCCCCAAAGGGTTTAAAATCGTGATCGTGATTGGCGTTTTTTGACCTTTCTGTGACCGTGATTGCCGAAATTTCCATTTCTGTGATCGTGATGGGACTTTGCCCGTGATCCGTGATGACAAAAAAATCAAGTCTCGTGATCGTGATCGTTATTTGTTTTCGTGATCGTGATGGGCATTATTGCAAAGCATTTTATTTTCAACGTACATTTTTCACAGCTGTATCACTCTATGATCCTCTATTCGTCAAGGAGCCAATCCCGATTGAAGGGAAGCCTTGCAACAACACATTCAGAAAATAATATGATTTTGACAGAGATCCTATCAGAAGGCAAATTGCAAAAGTCTGCCAAACTTCATCCAATGGAAGGGCTTCGTGCAAAAGTTTTGAGTGCATTCAGACTTCATATAAAAAAAAATTTAAAAAAATTCAGTCAAATTCGAATTCGAAGATCAAAAATGGCGTGCAGCGGCACTGTCATCGAACTTCTGTTATATTTTGTGGATTCAAGCCAGACCAAAGCAGGCGGCGAGAATGCCTTCCTTCTACGGGTCGGTCTTTCCGAAGACGAAATATCAAGGTATGTCAGTTGATCTATGTTGCTCTATGACTGTTCTGAATGTAGGCAAGTTCAAGATCTTTGAGTTTGAGTGAGATCATTGACATTGTCGACATTGCCACGTCCGGCTGTCACTCGCTCAGTGTGACCTCGACTGGCTCGAGATCGAGTCTGCGTGTAGCCAAAACCGAAACTAGAAATGTGTTTTTTCATCACAGCAACGTGGACACGCTTGGCATAGATTCTAATTGTCGCTTCTTTGCGTTAAGCTTGGATTTATTTTAGCACCTGTAAACTTTAATATCAACAATGGGTTAAATTCAGAAACAATGGCGGGGAGACGTGCCAGTTTGGGTCACTTGATCCTCATGTCAAAGACGATCAAAGTCATGTTCGTTGGGGATTTTGTCAGGCATGCTACTTTTCCGGTAATTGCCGGAAATCCGATAAAGCCGTTTTCAAAATCCGGTTAAGTCAAATTCATTCCTGTGAAGTTGAAAAATTTCCGCAAAAACGATCCGTGTGAATATCGCGCAACGCAACCGGGCGCCGGTCTGAATGAAGCCAGCGCACAGTAGTGTTGTTTTCACCAGTTTGGAGGTGTGTTGAATGGTGGTGGGGGGAGGCTAAAATGGGATTTTTAACAAGATCACAACACTATTACAGCCCTGAAAATGATGCCCAGATTGCACAGATTTTAACCGTTTTTTGAAAAAAAATCCGGGGGGGCATGCCCCCGGACCCCCCTAGTTGGCTCGCCTGCTTCGCAGGCTCAGCCACTGGCACTGCGCGCTTCTTTCAGGTAAAACCATTTTTGGCCTGCGGCATTCCTGTTTGTTTTTCAAGGCCATGAAACCAGGCGATGGTGTACCTCAAATTGTATGGCAAAGTTGAAAATAAAGAACCCATCACACATACATGTACTTTAATTTCAATCCACCCAATAGTGTTTGAGAAAATGGGTTTACAAGATTTAGCTCTGGAAATGTGAAATTGTGCAAGTATATATTCATGTGTGTGAGTGAGGGTGTGGGAGTTGAATGTGTATGAGTGGAGAGAGAGAGAGAGAGAGAGAGAGAGAGAGAGAGAGAGAGAGAGAGAGAGAGAGAGAGAGAGAGAGAGAGAGAGAGAGAGAGAGAGAGAGAGAGAGAGAGAGAGAGAGAGAGAGAGAGAGAGAGAGAGAGAGAGAGAGAGAGAGAGAGAGAAAACAACATTCTTGTTACTGATTACAAATCATGATATGTATATTTCTATGTGTGTATGAAAGAGAATTAAAAAAATAATAATAACAAAGTGCAACAGTTCTCACTTTGTGTTGAATAAACAATAGATCCAGAGGAGCGAATTACTGTGTGGTTGTGTTTACTTTGACACGTGCTTTCTGTACATGCAACTTTTACCGTGACCGTGATTTGCCACTGGTGTTCGTGATCGTGAAAACAAAAATCAAGGTAACTGTGATTGTGAAAGCTAAAATTTCCCTTACCGTGATCGTGATGATACCCCCCCTTTGGGGCCCTCTACATGCCTGCCACTACAATATTTCATGTGTTTTTTAGGATCATTGATAGCACATGTCATAGTTGAAAGACATGATAAGGATTCATGAAAGTGGTTTGTCAACACGTTCTATAACGACAAATGGAATACAAAATTTAATATGTTCACATCCATTCATGTAAAGTGTAGTTTTTGGTTGTTGTCGTGTGTTGTTGGTTTTGATTGTGTGCATGCATCTACATCTTCAGTTTCACTCTTGGGTTGATTTCTGCTATATTTGTGTGTTGTTTTATTTATAATATTTTATTTTCTGTGTTTTAGGTGCAGATCTGGAAGAGAAACTTCTGCTTCTTCATGACTGCCTAGTTCCCTGAGGCAAGGTTGGGAATGCTGCCAAGGAGAAGGCATGGGCCAGGTACTACTCTGCTTTTTCAACCCAGCATTCAGGCATTACTGAGTTGACAATATCCCCTGCAGTTTCAGCCTGGATTGCCTTGAACATGTTTATACTGTTGGTGTCTTAAAGGCCTATGAAGAAAAAACTAGGGAACCAGTAAGTGCATTAGAAATCAAAGAGGATGAAGAGGACAAAGCAAAGTATGTTGGAGGATGTGTTGCCAAAAAGCTAAAACAGAGAGTTTGGTGTCTCCAAAAGAGTGCGTACAGAGATGAGAAATTGCAGTGTTTGGAAGCCCTGACTTGCGCACCTGAATACTACAGTGAAAAGAGTGAAACCACCCCTGACATGACAAGCATGCTGAACAAGGGCAAACTGACCTTTGTCAAGCCCAATGTATTGCAGATGTGTCTGTCCATGCAACACAAAGCAGAAATCTTAAACAGAATGAGGCAAAGCGTTGATGATATCAAATAACCAAAGGGAAGTAATTGCTCTTTATTCATACGACATGACTGTGTAATAGAGTAAGCGAGAGCTGTACAAAACCTTTTCTCCTGGCACCTGAGAGAATAACAAGCATTGAAATATACAAGCGACTTTCATCCTCTCGTGCCAGGAGAAAAGGTTCCGTACAACTCTCGCTTAATCTATTACACATGTCGTATGCATAAAGAGCGATTACTTCCCTTTGGTGATTTGATGTCCATGGAACATATTTTCTGGGAAACCTGTGCATCAACACACAGGCAAAAGCAGATGACTTTATTGAACCATGCAGGAACAGTGATGCTGTTCCGGTGTGTTTTTATGACACTTTGTATTCATTTGATCTTTCACAAGCTGTTCAAGAAGACACTTTGCAAAATGTTCTGTTTTTTTTTTAAATAAGACTCCACCACAAACTGAAGACAATGATGGACAAAATGAAATGTACATGGAAAGAAAAGACTGAGGAAAAAGCTGAAAACATACAATGTTGGACAAAATGAAATGCACATGGAAAGAAAGGAGTTTGAGGAAAAAGCTGAAAACATACAATCTTGAGAACAATCAGGGAGGATCTCTGTTGTGTGTTGTGTATGATCTTTCTTCATGCAGTACAAACTATCCTATCTGATCAAGTGCATGTACATTGAATTTGAACTTCTTGATTGTTGTCTTAGGTGTCAATTTTTTGTGTTAAAATCTGCTGTCGTTAAAATGTACTTCTCTTCCTATTTGGTTCAGTATTGTATCACATGGCTTGTTCAGTGCCTGTTCTGTATTTTCATCAGTCCATGTAAATTTAAGTCTGCAACATGAAAAATTGAAACATATTCATTTTCCTATGGTTCAAACCTAATTCCTTTATGTACTTGTTCAAAATATAATTTTGACAGCGAGATATTTTGCAAACAGTTTTCATTTCAAAATCAATTGTCAGCCACTTGATAAATGTCTTGCATCGATGCGTCTGTTTTTATGTTGACCACTATGTACACTGGAATTTGCTTTGCTTTCCTAATAGAACATGTTCAGTCGCATACCAGCAACACTTTGTTATAACCTTGAATGGTTGAAAACGACGTTAAACACCAAATAAAGAAAGAAAGAAAGAAAGCAACACTTTGTTAACGTTTGAATGGAATTGGAAGTTGTATGAACTCAAATAGAGCATAATAATATGTATCTTTGGTCACAGTGACACACACACACACCATACAGTGACAATTAATGCAGGGCCGGACTAGGGCTACCGGGAGGGGGGGGGGGTTATGCAACCCCCCCCCCCTCCCCAACCTAAACATGTACCTCACTTATTTAAAAAAAATGTATTATTGTTTATTTTATGCTGTTTCATGCAAGGAGCGACCATTTTCCTATCTCAGAATATGACCTACCCTTCCCCTGACCCCAACAAGGGGCAGAGGAACATCCCCCTGGACCACCACTGGCAACCCCCCCGCCGCCCCCCCCCCTCCTCTTTGCTTAGTCCGGCCCTGTAATGTACCAACATTCACTATCTCACTCAGTCTCAATTCGCACAATTTGACACAAGAAAGATTCCTATTCATACACATGCATATATTTAATCAATGAAGTAGATACATTCTCAAACAAAGTTTCAACATGTTGCACCCAAATTAAAGCATAAATTCTTGTGACATTTAATTTAATTAATTAATTAACGGGAATTAATCGATGCTTTAATTTGGGAGTTTAAAATTTGTCGCAATAATTTCTTGGTCAAGTTTATTTACATTCTCTGCTAAAGAGCTTTACAGTCAAATCCAATTTTCCACACCTAACCTATAAAACACAACATTCCAAATGAAAAAAAAATAAAAAATCATTCTCTTGGCTCAGAATTGGTGTTGATTAATTGTAACACAAAGCAATTTACTGAAAATGTTACTTGTCACTCACTTCAACACTGTCGCCAAGCCAGTCTAAACTGCAGCACGCTGCTTCAGGAGGGACTTTTTCCTTTACACTTTAAATCCAAACACCATCGGCTGCGTAGAAAAATCACTGAAAATGCTGACTCAAAGTCAAACCTTAACCAAGCTGGCCTCCAGGCTCCAGCACAACAACCTTAACCACCTGGTTCCCCTCGTTCTTCGCGAGGCACCACGACTCGGGAAGCTGCTGTACATCACGACACAGTTCTTCAAAGTTGTAGTTGCAACAACCTCTGGCAATTCTGGTGCGGGACGGAATGTCTGAAAAAAAGCAGAACAATAAACCCTTAGTAAAACTAAATTTCTAGAGAAATAAGTCTAACTGTC
>NC_090253.1:55360542-55375542 GCF_037325665.1 Littorina saxatilis | reverse complement strand
TTGGTTAAGTGAATTGCAGATAAGGTTTTTTGAAAATGACAGCTATACATATATTTTATTAAAACTGAAACTGGTGGAGTGAAAAACAGACCTGTTTTGAAGAAGTCGTACTAAAAATCATTTATGGCCTTGCACTTCACAGTTTGCGTGTTATCTTTTAAAGAAAACCCGTTTTCATCACTAACAATGACCTAATTTACACATACATATCGGTCGGTCATAGTCGCGTTTTTATTAGAGAGGTAGTGTACAAAATGTCGTTTTGTACGTTTAAATTACATGTCCATTATTTTAGTCATATATCAATCAATAAGTAAATGCGCATACTTTTATTAAACGTTACTTTCACTTTAAGATCGCTTCTAACATTTAGTATAATTTCTGACAAATGCACGCTATGTAATAAATTGATAATATTATGGACGCCATGTGGTAAAACCGGAAGTTGAATTATTTTGCGATAGCAAAATCCTTTTACAATGATCACTTTCCTTTTATATTGAGCTGATCTTTAACGTTATGGGTAAAAATCTAACATATTGAACCAAATTATCCTTTTTCAAGCCTGTGTATGTGTAAACTCTTTTTTGCTTCGACCCGGTTCGGTTTTCGGAGTTGATTCAGAATCATCCATTATTTATCTTATATGACTGTTGTTTTCCTCGGTAAATTAACAATTGTTGATGTAAAATAATTCTAGCTGTGAGAATAAACAATTTTCAAGATGTTTTTGATTGCGGTTTCAACCAGGCGTTCAGTTAGCTATACATATCGATTGAGAAAATGGCATTTCCTGTTTTGTCGTCCGCATGTTATACAGATGTTGTTAAAAATAAAACTGTGTATACGAATTAGGCATTTTACTTGCTGTCTGATGGCAACAATCTTTAGCTTTCGTTTAAGGTATAATTTGCTTATATCCGTATGCAGTCAAGCGGTACATGACGTTTTTTTGTAACCTACCCCCTGCGTCATGGCTGCATTTTTGCAGAATATGGGTCATGTTACAAAAACGCTTCTCATTCTTAGGTGGTTGGGTTTAGCCATTTGTCGTTTACCGAACTGTGGCTGCAAATAAAACGAACTTTCCAAAAAACATAATATCTAATGTGACCACCAAAAGTAACCCTCCCACTATAGCCAGCCAGGTGACTAATAGCTGCAAAAAAGCAAAACAATAATCAGCTGCGAGAGTTAAGGTAATTAAGGAGACTACAACTCCACAGAAACTAGGTAAGTGACAAGTCATTTCTAAATCGTAATTGACAAGCAGAATAAATGTATCGACAAAAATGTTCCATTTTTATATTTAGTCAAGTTTTGACTAAATATTTTAACATCGAGGGGGAATCGAAACGAGGGTCGTGGTGTATGTGCGTGTGTCTGTGTGTCTGTGTGTGTGTGTGTGTGTGTGTGTAGAGCGATTCAGACTAAACTACTGGACCGATCTTTATGAAATTTGACATGAGAGTTCCTGGGTATGAAATCCCCGAACGTTTTTTTCCTTTTTTTGATAAATGTCTTTGATGACGTCATATCCGGCTTTTCGTGAAAGTTGAGGCGGCACTGTCACGCCCTCATTTTTCAACCAAATTGGTTCAAATTTTGGTCAAGTAATGTTCGACGAAGCCCGGACTTCGGTATTGCATTTCAGCTTGGTGGCTTAAAAATTAATTAATGACTTTGGTCATTAAAAATCTGAAAATTGTAAAAAAAAATAAAAATGTATAAAACGATCCAAATTTACGTTTATCTTATTCTCCATTATTTGCTGATTCCAAAAACATATAAATATGTTATATTTGGATTAAAAACAAGCTCTAAAAATTAAATATATAAAAATTATTATCAAAATTAAATTGTCCAAATCAATTTAAAAACACTTTCATCTTATTCCTTGTCGGTTCCTGATTCCAAAAACATATAGATATGATATGTTTGGATTAAAAACACGCTCAGAAAGTTAAAACAAAGAGAGGTACAGAAAAGCGTGCTATCCTTCTTTGCGCAACTACTACCCCGCTCTTCTTGTCAATTTCACTGCCTTTGCCATGAGCGGTGGACTGACGATGCTACGAGTATACGGTCTTGCTGAAAAATGGCATTGCGTTCAGTTTCATTCTGTGAGTTCGACAGCTACTTGACTAAATATTGTATTTTCGCCTTACGCGACTTGTAATGTATTCATTTTAGTGGACAATAAAGTCGTGTTTTTTTTATTATTGTTTTTTATTGTCATTGTTATTTAAATGTTCCATTCTAATGTCTTCATTTTAATGGACAATAAAGTCGTTGTTTTTGTATTTTTTAATTGTTATTCAAATGTTCCATTTTGATGTATGGACCGGCACGGTTGGCCTAGTGGGAAGGCGTCCGCCTCGTGATCGGGAGGTCGTGGGTTCGAACCCCGGTCGGGTCATACCTAAGACTTTAAAATTGGCAATCTAGTGGCTGCTCCGCCTGGCGTCTGGCATTATGGGGTTAGTGCTAGGACTGGTTGGTCCGGTGTCAGAATAATGTGACTGGGTGAGACATGAAGCCTGTGCTGCGACTTCTGTCTTGTGTGTGGCGCACGTTATATGTCAAATCAGCACCGCCCTGATATGGCCCTTAGTGGTCGGCTGGTCGTTAAGCAAACAAACAAACAAACACACAAAAATTCTGATGCATTGATTTTAAAGGACAACAAAGAAGTTGTTTGTTATTGGTTTTGGTAGCTATTAAGAGCATCAAACAAAGTAATCCTCAAGCACCACACACTCACGAAGAGACCGACAGGACAGATGACGGACCAACATATCCGCCAGAAAATGTTGGGACGAAAACCCAGCATACTCTCGATGTCGTCAGCAAACCTTCCCACCCCTGTAACAAAAAGTACAATTTTCTGCATATTTTTTTGTTCTTCGAATAGATTTTCAGAAGCTGTTCAAACAAAAACAACTCAACTCCACAAATACCAACGAGGATAAAAACACATTGTGACGATGATGCTAATAACGTAAAAGAAAGAAATAATGATGCGTCCAGTAAGGATTTTAACAATGGTACTGACGATAACTAAAATAAACAAGAGGCGAAGCCTTCAAGGCTCACGTAAGAAATCGACAAACAGTAACACAAACTCAATCACTCCGTCACACATAGGTGACACTGTGCAAGAAAGCGAGACACTAGATCTAGATCTGTCTGTCTGCATGTAGCCTATTTACAGGGACACGACTGCCAACTAGTCTCGGCCCGCTCAAAATAACAATGACCGAGACTTTCAGTAATTCCTTCGCGTGACGTCTAACCCTCTTACGTCATAATGTGACGTCTTCAAATGACGAAATGTTAAAGTTTCTACCACAGACATACACACGCACGCACACACGCACACACACACACACGCACGCACAGACAGACAAAGTTACGATCGCATAGGCTACACTTACGTGAGCCAAAAATAGCTTGCGGGCGACACTTGTGACGAATAAGAACTATCAATGATGACGACGATGATAATGATGGTGATAACGACGACGACGACGACGAGACGACGATGACGATGACCACGATTATGAAGATGATGAAGATCAAGATGAAGGTGATGATGATGATGATGATGATGATGATGATGATGATGATGATGATGATGATGATGATGATGATGATGATGATGATGACGATGATGGTGGTGATGATGGTGATGATGATGATGATGATGATGATGATGATGATGATGATGATGATGATGATGATGATGACTCAGTGTACATCGCACGTATACATATATTTAATGTTTAAAGGATAGAGGACAATAATACAAACCATAGATCCAGTTGACGGCTACGACCTCCATCAGACAGATGAAGATAAGGGAGATGGGGGCAGCGTGGGTGTCCATCAGGTAAATGAAATATGTCCCACCCTGTCAGACATAAAAACAGATTCAAAACATCAACAACAACAACAACAGCAACAAATCAACACCAACAACAACAACAATAGTAACAACAGCAGCAGCAGCAACAACCACAACAACAACATCAGCAGCTTAAATGAAATATGTACCACCCTGTCAGACATACACATTGATGAACAGCAACAACAACAACAAATAACAACAACAACTACTACTACTACTACTACTACTACTACTACTACTACTACTACTACTACTACTACTACTATTTCAAAACCACTAACAACAACACCAACACCAATTACTACTGCTACTACTACTTCAAAACCAACAAACTACTAAACTACTACTACTACTACCACTGCTACTACTTCAACAACAACAACAACAACTACAACAACAACTACAACTACAACAACAACAACAACAACAACAACAACAACAACAACAACAACTACAACTACAACTACAACTACAACTACAACAACAACATACGAACATTGTCTATTGAATACGTTTACACTAAACTTGAATCACACGGAACATTCGCACCTAGTATGCAATAGTATACAAAAGTAGTTTTACTCACGTATGTGACGGCGGGTAGACCAATCAAGAAGCAGTACATACACACGGTGAAGGTCACGAGTGTTCGACGTTTCTGGAAAAATTTAAACTCGTCTGCTAATGCCGTCATCACTGCTTCCAAGCCGCCGAACTGAAAACGTGATCAAAATGTATCATAATGTGATTTAAAAACGAAACAAACAAGAGGCGAAGCCTTCAAGGCTCCCGTAAGAAATCAACAAACAGTAACATAACACAAACTCACTCACTCCGTAACACACACACACACAAACACACACACACACACACACACACACACACACACACACACACACACACACACACACAGTTAAAACTAACGCATCATATCAACTCCATGTATAATTTTCAAAAGAAGGCAAACAGATAAAATGACTAGGGTAATAGGTTAGGTACCTGCCATGTGGGCACTTTTTCCACTGCTGTCCTCAGTCCTATACTTTTCATCAAGACTTGTCACCATGCCGAGTAGATCTAAATTCGGAAGTCTTCATGTGGCTGAGGCATATATCTGACATAGCGTCGATCTTGTTGTAGGTTAACCTCCTTTCTGAAACAAATGGCAAAATGCGATTAGTTATGATGACTACAACCTACACAAATATAAACAGTGTTTTGAAACAGAATAGTCAGGTTATACAAGCCACTTTACCTATGCAGCATGGTAACCCTACAATATGCGAAACATGTCGACTGCAGCAGCCTGGTTCTTAAAATAATTCTGACGGTCAACACAGCCAGAAATGCCAACAAAGACAAGAAAGCTGTTGCAAGGTAAGCTTACCAAACGTTACATAGCGAATCATATGATAGTGCGTAAACAGCAAACAGTAGATCTACAATCAAAGAGAGGATCGAGTCTGGAATGAAACGCGATACAGATCTAGCATTCAAAAACTGTCTTTCACGTTCAAGGAAGTTGTTGCAAAGTACTTAAGACTTACTAAATTGTACAGACAAAACCATGACAGTGCATGTTTTGAATCTGAGGAAAAAATCGTGATCATTTTGACTTTGAGAACAGATTCATTCCGTTTCCTTATATCTGCATGTTCAAGTAAATGGTGGACAGTTTTTTTCGGGCAGAGTAAACTTAACTTGAGACTCTACTGCAAGTCTTGAAATTCACATAAATCGAACCACGAGCAAAGACATCCAAACATTACAGGCACTTTAGATCAACTCATTTCACTAGAGGTGACTGCCTAGCACTTTGTTTGACATCCGTGTCTGCTGAAATAAAAAGAAATTAAAACAAAACGGATTAACAGTAGGTGACACGTTATCAGAGTGGGAGACACTAGATCTGTCTCTGAACTTACCGGGATACGGCTGCAAGATCGACACTGACTGCCGCGCTTTCGACAGCTCTTCCTCGCGTGGACATTGGAAACACGCTGTGCAGATCAAATTGTAGGAAATCTCCCTTTGGTATCTTCTTTATTTACTTTTCTGGAGCTTAGAAACCGAACAACATGAAATCGTCTTCCCCGGCGAATCGGCGAGGTGAGAACTGGACCACAATCCTTCGCGCGACCCCTGACCTGATCTTGACACCTGACCTGCCGTCTACATGCCAAACACGACACAAACCAGTCAACTGCTTGTACCCCTTCAAAAAACCCCACCACCCGTTTTCTTTGGATACACGCTTTAACTACACACATGCCGACACAATGTTGATCATTGCTTCAATAATTTGAAGATGGTGCTTGAAAATTAACCACGTGAAATGAGTATTTCGGTGTTTAGCCAAAAATGTTAAAGTTTCTACCACAGACATACACACATACGCACGCACGCACGCACAGACAGACAAAGTTTACCATCGCATAGGCTACACTTACGTGAGCCAAAAATATGCTAATTTGATACGAATGTATCACATGGCAGTGCGTATTTTGGCTATAGAAGAATTTCGGATCTAACTCAGTAGCGGATAACATTTAGGCCAAACAAAAATAACGTGTAACGGATAACGTGACCAAAAAAGATTTGGTCGGTAGGTCGGCTTGGTTTTTTTTTTTTTTTTTTTTCTTGATTTTAAATGAGGTTACTTCCCTTAGTCTCGGTAAAGTTCGCAAAATGTGCCAACGTTTTGAGGTGTTTAGAATAATGAAAAAATCGTTGTTGATGTCGGCGGGAAACGGTCGGGTTACCCTAAACCAACATATATTTTTGTTTGGCCTCAGCTATGGAAGATTTGTGGCCCATTTCAAACAGTGCTGCAATTAATCAGTGGGCGAAAGCGATCATGGCTGCAGCGAATAGAGCGCTTCGATGAGGATATTTTCGAAAGAAAAAGTAATCATATCGAACATTGAATATCATGGAAACCGAACCTCATTAATCGATGTGATGCCATAATTGTTTGACTCCACTGATCAGCGGGATGTGCTTGCTTCACACTTTCGAATGGGGAGCAACTCTTCCGGCACAGCCCATAAAATAACCGACAGAGTTACTTTCGAACATCCTTACTTGGTGTCATCGCAGAACAACTTTAATATAGAGGGAAGTAATCACATTTCCATTGTACACATAAATATCAAGTTGCGATGACCTCCCTTACATTGCCAATGGACACTACGTGCTTTTCGAGACATCTGCCCCTTTTTGCCTTATTCATAATTGGGCGCAGTCCACTTTACGAAGCCCGCTGCAAGAAAATTGGGCACTGAATTTTCGGTAAAAAGATTTAGCGAAGAATTCGTGAAGTCAACTTCGAGCTCATTAACTGAGGAAGCCCTTTAACTGCCTGATATTTGCACAAAAGCAACATTTTCTGCGTATTGCACTGACCGTACTATCCAGCCCAAGGGCGATAACATCTCCTTTTATCTGCTCTATAATATACACAAAAGCAACATTTCCTGCTTGTTGCACTGACCGTACTGTCCAGCCCAAGGGCGATAAGCATGAGGAAGAAGAGGACCGCCTAGAACGCGGACCCCGACAGAGTGGCGATGGCCTCTGCGTACACCACAAACACCAGCCCTGGACCTGATTAAAACATAAGTTAATTAATTAATTATTGTATTAATTAAATAATGAATAAAAAGATTAAAAAATACACACACACACACTTACACACACACACACACACACATACACGCACAGACACACTCACACTCACACACACACGCACACGCACACACACGCACAAATACACGCACACTCACACACACACTCACACACACACTCACACACACACACACACACACACACACACACACACACACACACACACACACATACACGCACAGACACACACATACACGCATACACACGCACACACACACATACAAACAAACGAACGAACAAGAAGAACAAGATCAAGATCTAGAAGATCACCAACAAGAACAAGAAGGACAAGAACAAGAACAATATTAAGAACAAGGGAGTGGGGGGGGGGGAAGCAATAGCAACACATACAATTACTTAACCCATGTTATCAACACTGCTTCGTGGACTGCGTTGAATTGAGAAAAGGATCTATATTTTATTGTCTTGTGGCCAGCTTTAGGAATTTTTACACCCTTTCTCGACCACGTTAGACAAATGGGAAAGTGATCACTGCAACCACTAGCTGGAACACAACATTCAACAATGTTACGATGATCAGTCATATAAATATGATCTATCAGAGTGCTGGTGGTTGCTGTGACTCTCGTAGGTGTGCATACTATTTGTTTGAGATTATAGAGGTTAAGCATATCAAGCCACATTTTGTTCTGTTTTAACAAATTAATATTAAAGTCACCTAACATAATTATTTCCTTTGATTCGAGCAAGACTGCATCTAACATCTGTGTAAAATTATCTGACCAGTTTGCTCGCTCTGCAGGATTTCTATAACAGAAACCTATAAGGAGTGGAGGTGCTCTTTTCAACTTAATTTCTATCCACACCGATTCCACAAACTGCTCAAGGTGTGTTAATCGTGTATAACTAACTGATTCGCTTATGTACAATAGCAAACCAGTTTCTTTACTTTGCTGTGGGTCTCTTCGTAATACATTGTAACCAGGAATAGCAACATCAGAATCTGAAATCTGGTGAGATAATCTGGATTCTGAAAACCCCAAAACGTGAAAGCTTGAACCAGAAATTAAAAGCATGGTAGATATGTCAGTCATTTTGTTAATTGCATGGTTTATATTCAGGTGTCCCACGCGAAAACCCTCTTTAGTGGGCCATGCATTTGGACAGCTGCTCATCGTGAAACTATAATTATAACAGCGTTCTAACTCCTGAGCGTTAAAATGAATCGATATATCTACTGAAATATCTTGGTACAAATTAAACAAACTAAAAGTAAATAGCAAACGAGAAAAAAAAGCAATTAAGAAACACAAAAATATGTTATCAAAAAGGAATAGACACTGTAATAATGAACAAGTCGCGTAAGGCGAAAATACAATATTTAGTCAAGTAGCTGCCATTTTTCAGCAAGACCGTATACTCGTAGCATCGTCAGTCCACCGCTCATGGCAAAGGCAGTGAAATTGACAAGAAGAGCGGGGTAGTAGTTGCGCTAAGAAGGATAGCACGCTTTTCTGTACCTCTCTTTGTTTTAACTTTCTGAGCGTGTTTTTAATCCAAACATATCATATCTATATGTTTTTGGAATCAGGAACCGACAAGGAATAAGATGAAAGTGTTTTTAAATTGATTTGGACAATTTAATTTTGATAATAATTTTTATATATTTAATTTTCAGAGCTTGTTTTGAATCCGAATATAACATATTTATATGTTTTTGGAATCAGCAAATGATGGAGAATAAGATAAACGTAAATTTGGATCGTTTTATACATTTTTATTTTTTTTTACAATTTTCCGATTTTTAATGACCAAAGTCATTAATTAATTTTTAAGCCACCAAGCTGAAATGCAATACCGAACCCCGGGCTTCGTCGAAGATTACTTGACCAAAATTTGAACCAATTTGGTTGAAAAATGAGGGCGTGACAGTGCCGCCTCAACTTTCACGAAAAGCCGGATATGATGTCATCAAAGACATTTATCAAAAAAATGAAAAAAACGTTCGGGCATTTCATACCCAGGAACTCTCATGTCAAATTTCATAAAGATCGGTCCAGTAGTTTGGTCTGAATCGCTCTACACACACACACACACAGACAGACAGACAGACAGACAGACAGACACACGCACATACACCACGACCCTCGTTTCGATTCCCCCTCGATGTTAAAATATTTAGTCAAAACTTGACTAAATATAAAAAGGAGACAATAAACTACTTTGAACGAAGAAGTAAGTTACTCATTAATACTAAGTAAATAAGTAAGTAAAAAGTGATACTGTAATAGCGATCGCAGACAACAACAATCAATAAGCAAAGGGCGACGTCTCCGAGACTGTCCAAAAGTGGTGATAAAGTTAATATTCGTACTTTCAGTTGAAGACTGTTGTCAAACAATGAGACACACGCACACTTGAACGTGGATAATCGCAAATAACGACACAGTTGTGACTAGATCAGTAGACACAAGCACACAGTTATTATCAACCTGACTTCTCAAAGTATAAGAAGAAAGGTTTCACACGTTGGAGTAAGTGTACATTCACAGTCGTCGGGTCACATTTTGATTGAACACAGTCAAGGTTCGCACTAAAACACTGTAGTTTTAAAACTACACACACAGTATAGACAATGTCACCGCTTAGCATCTGGCCCTTTGGATAGGACAAGATGCACACTACACACTGCAGACTTGGTTATTATGGAATCTCTCCGATAGTCAATGGCCACGAGCATTTGAAATTCGCACATTTATACGAATAATGGTATTGGTATACTTGTTATGAGTCTTTCTCTTTCTGTTTCACACACACACACATACACACACACACACACACACACACACACACACAACACACACACACACACACGCGCGCGCGCACGCACGCACGCACGTATGCACGCACACATAAACACACATCATAGTTACAGAGTGGTATTCGCACAACATAGTTACGCTCTCGCACACACGCACACACACACACACACACACACACACACACACATACCTAAAGTGTGGATGGTTACCTAAGAGGCGGCACTGGGTGTAGTGCCTTTCTAGTGCACTTGCACTACAACAGCACTGGGTGCAGTACTCGCTCCGGCATCGAAGAATTTTGCACTAAAAAATGCACAAAATTTGACCTATTTCGTCGCCTATAGAGGACGGAAAGAATGTCATTTTGAACATTGTTATGACAACATTCTTTCCGTCAAAAAAGTCAATTTAACGGTGTTAAATGAAGCGACCATCCACACAATTAGGTTGCCATCCAGAGTTTAGGTTGCCATCCACGTGTGGATGATTGCCTTATGGTGATTTAGGCAACCAAACCTGTGGAAACGTGGGTACACACACACACACACACACACACACACACACACACACACACACACACCACACACACATATATATATACAATTCATTGTTTTCATTCGGAACATACTCTCTTTCGAAGTCACACAGACTGACGAATGATCACCTAAACAAGTGTAGCGGCCATCACGCCGCCCTGGTAGGGGTAGTGTTGCGGGAAGGCAGGAGGTGGACAGCCATACCCCAAGGGGAACACAGCGCTCCCATGAGGGGAGAAGGGGTGTGGCCCAGGCCAGGGCTGGGGGTGAAGTCGCCTAGCTGTATGCCACCAGTAAGGCGGCGGCGAGAGGGGCAAGCCCGGGGGGCTTTGGAATGAAGAGGCTGGTCCACTAACGGGACGGTGTCTGTTGTCTCGGTTGACTAGTGGCATGTGGCTGTCGCAGTCATTACGACCCTGCCATGGCTGTCTCGCTGGTGGAGAGAACCGGACATGACCGGGACCATTCCTCGGTGGCTGCCCCTGCGCTCCGTGTTCTGTAACCTCAGCACGGCGATATGGATGTTGTGCGGGGGCCTGAACCGGGTTATGTGCGAGGGTCTCCAACAATGGTTTGCGGGTACCGCTTTGGATGACATCACGCAGCTGGCCAGCGTACTTTATGTTGCACGCCAGTCTGCCGGTGCCCTGACGACTGGGGTGAATGTCGTCCTTGTACAGGGCCTTTCGTGGAGCTCCATTGCTGGTGAGAAAGGTCGGGGTGTGGTCGACCAGCAACACCTTCTCCTTGCTGCAGGCCCTGACCAGGGCGTCGTTTGACGATGCGACGGTCTTCTTCAGTGGATGTTCTCCACATGGTGGGACGATGGAGGAGAAGTGAGAGCGTGCATTGGGAAAGACTTTTTTCACTAGTTTTATAATGGCACTCCAGTTTGTTTCGGTGATTGTATTTTCTCGGCATGTGTTAATGCCGATATGCACAACAGCAAGTAGCACATTAGGGCATTGGGGAATATGCTTAAGCCAATGTGCTATATCGTCCAAGGCTAGGCCAGAAACACTGATGTTTTCTACACGTTTTCCTGGAAATGTAAGCTCTGGTCTGACAGGGCAAAGAACAGAGTCTCCAATCAACACGTGCGTGGTTTCTGGGGCCACTCTGCACTCCGCTAGTCGCTGTCGCGGTGTTTTCACGGTGTGCATGGGCCTGCTGACTGCGTGTCTTCTGACTGCTGCTGTTGCTTCTGGTTTGTCACCTGTCATTAGCTTTTCCTGGTCTGTATTGCCTGTGCAGGTGGAAAGAGTATCTCGATCAGAGAGCACAGAAAACATGTTTGCAACACTGACGGTGCAGACATCAACACACTCCGTGGCAACAGGAGAATCATATGCGCTGGCATCAGGCAGGCCGTCCGTTTCTGTGTGAACGGAAGACGTCTTTGGTTTCTGGTGAGACTCACTCTGTGTCTGCAGTTGTTTCTTGCAGTCGCCTAACTGGGATTTTAGGTCATGCATTTCCTTGGAAAGTCTGTTGTTCTCTCGTTGGAGTGCGTCCATGATTTCGTAAACCTTCTCAAATTTCACCTTCATGTGTTGTTTTAGGTCCGCCTTTACTTGATATTTTGCAGTTTCTATCAGAGACTGAACATCATCTGATAGTTCTGCAGTAGGTCTGGCAGGTAAGGGGAAGTGAGAGTGGGGCCCTCTGTCGTGGGGGATGCCTCAGGCAGGGTTTGGGCAGGAGTCAAAGAAGAATCGGAAGTCACCAATGGGGATATCTGAGGACCAACCACGCTTTCGCTGTCAGCAACAGTGACCTCAGAGGGTCGCACAGACACAGACAGTAAGCCGGTGGAGGGTCCAGGGGAGATTGCGTTGTCTTCGTCTTCGTCGCCACGGACTGGTGCAGCTTGATCAGACTCAAGGACTGAAGGGAGGAGATGATTGGACGGGTGGGTGGGTGTGTCAGGCTGATCGACGGAGGGGGGCTCTGAAGTAGGGGGCGTTGTCGACTCAGTTTGCCCGGCATGAGTCAAAGAAGAAGCGGAGAGAGAGAGAGAGAAAGAGAGAGAGACAGAGAGAGAGAGACAGAGACAGAGAGAGAGAGAGAGATAGAAAGAGAGAATGACATACAGAATGAGACAGAATGAGACAGAAAAGAGAGAGAGAGGTTTGGTAATACCTGAAAATCGACCCCAGGGAAAATATGCACTATATTCAGAACTCGGAGTGTGTAACCTATATTTATCCCATGACCTTGCTCTTTGTCTCTGTTAGCTGAGGATGTGATTATTCTGGATAATCTATGGTTACTGCGAGGATAATCCATCATCACAGAGCCTCGATCTCACCTGTCATTGGTCATTGTCTTTGATCTTAGAGTACAATTGAATAATTTATAGAGGTCATCTGCATATTTATCGTTGACTCCGGGACTACTTTATTCAGCAAAACGATTGAGATATTCTGCGGTATAAAAGTCGAACTCACGTTTGGCTAACGATCTACAAACATTAACATTGAAGAAATAAAGAAAACAAGAGTGCACATTATCTGCTATGGTGAAAAGCACCGAGTGAAGATTATGAGTTGGCCGAAGCGGTGAGAAAGAGAGAGAAAGAGAGAGAGAGAGAGAGAGAGAGAGAAAGAGAGAGAGAGACAATGACAATGACAATGACAATGACAATTCTTTATTATTACGAGGGTAACAGAATAAGCATTGGTATTTTTTGCATCTGGCCCTCGCCCTAAAGAGGGACTAAATCTACTATAATAACTACTACTACATACTTACATAATAGGGAGAGAGAGAGAGAGAGAGAGAGAGAGAGAGAGAGAGAGAGAGAGAGAGAGAGAGGGGGGGAGAGAGAGACGAGTGATTCAAGGCGCACAGCTCTAGTACGCTTCATAGGCAACCGCAAAGGTCAATACCGACAACAAAACCCTGAGCGACGAAATAAAATTAAACTAAAACAGTATGCTTTCAGTTTTGTTCATTTGCAATCGCTTTTAGAGCATTGATTGCTAAATCTGGTTCAACAGAACTAGGCTGTCCCATCTCTCGTCTGACAATTTCGCGCGTGTTTGTGTGCGAATGTGTGTGTGTGTGTGTGTGTGTGTGTGTGTGTGTGTGTGTGTGTGTGTGTGTGTGTGTGTGTGTGTGTGTGTGAGTGTGTGAGTGTATGTGTGAGTGTGTGTGTGTGAGTGTGTGTGAGTGTGTGTGTGTGTGTGCGTGTGTGGGTGTGTGTGTGTGTGAGTGCGTGTGTATGTGTGTGTATGTGTGTGTGTGTGTGTTTGTGTGTGCGTGCGTGTTCGTGTGCGTGTGCGTGTGTGTGCGTACGTCGTTGTGTGTGTGTGTGTGTGTGTGTGTGTGTGTGTGTGTGTGTGTGTGTGTGTGTGTATTCCGGTAGACTGGGAATCTAAACGAAGGTTGGTGTGCGCGTGTGCGTACATGCGTTTGTGTGTGTATATGTTTGTATGTGTGTATTCTGGTAGACTAGGAATCTAAACGAGGGTTGGTGTGCGCGAGTGCGTTCATGTCTGTGTGTGTGTGTGTATTCCGGTAGACTGGGAATCTAAACGAAGGTTGGTGTGCGCGTGTGCGTACGTGCGTTCGCGTGTGTATGTGTGCGTGTGTGTGTGTTTGCATGTGTGCGTGCGCGCACGCGTGTGTGTGCGTGTGTATGTGTGTGTGTGTGTGTGTAGTCCGGTAGACTGGGAATCTAAACGAAGGTTGGTGTGCGCATGTGCGTACGTGCGTTCGTGTGTGTGTATGTGTGTGTGTGTGTGTGTGTGTATTCCGGTAAACTGGAAATCTACACGAGGGTTGGTGTGCGCGTGTGCGTACGTGCGTTCGTGTGTGTGTGTGTGTGTGTGTGTGTGTGTGTGTGTGTGAGTGTGTGTGTGTTCCGGTAGACTGGGAATCTCAACGAGGGTTATTGTGCGCGTGTGCGTACGTGCGTTCGCGCGTGTGTGTGTGTGTGTGTGTGTGTGTGTGTGTGTGTGTATTCCGGTAGACTGGGAATCTAAACGAGGGTTGGTGTGCGCGTGTGCGTACGTGCATTTACGTGTGTGTGTGTGAGTGTGTGTCTGTGTGTGTGTCTATGTGTGCGTGCACGCGCGCG
>NC_090253.1:55345445-55360342 GCF_037325665.1 Littorina saxatilis | reverse complement strand
ATTGTATGTCCTTGGCGTCCTGGCTGAGTGCCTGAAGACAGCAGATCAGACTAACAAATCGGTGCATCTCACTTCTTGTAACAGTTAAAACTCACCTTGATTTCTGCCTGTGGATAGTTATCCAATAATGGTAGCATGAAGACCATCACTCTTTCTGTTCAGCTGTGTTTTGTTTATTTTGCCAATCCAGACTTACTTCCCTGCTATCAGTGCTTGTCCAAGCATGCAGCGGTCTTTGTTGAATGACCTGACAGGTCTACAAACCTCACTCATACTCGCCGTGCTGTGTGTAGTGTGTTGTAATATCCACCTTGTCCCTCCTATCTGTAGACATTGCTTCCTTCTGTATGTACACGCTTTGCAACACTTTATAATGATACTATATGTGTCACTGCTTGTGTCTGTTGAACGCTCATAAAGACTGTGGATACGGAGACATACAGGACCTTTTAAGCGAATATCTCTCTGAGTGTGTGTGTGTGTGTGTGTGTGTGTGTGTGTGTGTGTGTGTGTGTGTGTGTGTGTGTGTGTGTGTGTGTGTGTGTGTGCGTGTGTGTGTGTTTGGTGTGTGTGTGTGTGTGTGTTAGTGTGTGTGTGTTTGTGTGTATGTGCGTGTGTGTGTGTGTGTGTACGTGTGTGGGTACGTGCATGCGTGTTTTTGTGTGTGTTTGTTTGTGTGTGTGTGTGTGTGTGTGTGTGTGTGTGTGTGTGTTGTGGGTATGTTTAATGTTCGTACATTGCAGTAACTGTGAACAAAGTTGTATTGAATATTAGCTTGTTTTGTATGCCTTTTGTGTGTGTGGTTCTTTGTTAGTTTGTACTTGTCTTTTTCCCCCCGTGAGAGTCACGACACCTTTAATGCTGCTCTAATACCAGTGTAATACAGGAGCACAAAGTACCTTCAATAAGTATACTGTCATATTACCGAATATATGTTTGACTCATTCTTATTTCTCATTTTGGTTTTCCTGTATCTTTTATTTGAGTTTCATGTATAGCCTGTACATATTAAACTAGATGAATACCCGCTTCGCCGGGTAGCCGGCTTCGCCGGGAAGAAGTACTTAGAGACGTACGCCGGCTTCGCCGGGTCCGAACAATGGACCCGCCAAGCTTAGGTCCCTCCCAGATTAGTGGAATGGGAACAGCACGAAAATGATTCAGTGGCCATAATGCCATTCCTGACCATATCGAGTCCCATCCTTGTGGAACCGTGTTAATCACCTTTGGAGGCGAACTCCACTCAAACAGGATTGAGCAATTTAGAGCTTATCTCTAAGCCCTTTTGAACTGTTATGGCTTCTCAAAGGAAGGCCAGTACATACAAATACACAAAAGCCGCCAGACCACATCACAAACAGAACTGAACAATCCACAGGTGTTGCCCACATAGAGAGACACACACACACACCCACACAGAGAAGCCGTATCTATAGAGAGATAGATGACAGTGTATTTTTCGCGTGGCTATAAATTGATTCGACCTTTGCACTTTTACAGTGAGGATAATTTACGGGTCCAATTTACGTTCTGGACACTGCGGTGACCTTCTAAAAATAGTAACAGAACGCCGGGAATATCCGAAGATGCCCCCCCATACTATAGTGCACCACACGAAGGAAGGGAGATAAACGCAAAACACTGGAGAAGATAAGGAAGAGTTACTGGGAATGGTGAAATGAACAGAAAAACCACGTGTTGAAATATCTCATCGATGATATTGTGTCCGGGGTGTAGCTGAATACGGTGTCCAAATTTGAAAAAGATCCACCGAGAACTTTGGCTTTGGTGTGTCGGTATGGGGGCCCGGGTAGCTGAGGTGGAACCAAAATCGGTTCAGCGCTGCGCGCTGAGAGCACGTGTTGAAATATCTCATCGATGAGGTTGTGTCCGGGGTCTCTCTGAATAAGCCCACCAAATTTGAAGCAGATCCATCGAGAACTTTGGCCGTGCATGGCGAATACACAGATACACACACAGACACACACACACAGACAGACAGACAGACAGACACAAGTCGTATATGACTAAGTGCCAAAAGGTGCGCACGAAAAGCGGACAAAGGGGCTAAAAAATAAAAGTTGACAAACACGACTGATATTGTGATTTTTGTTAAGACAACAGATGCTGGAACCCAATTACGAAAAGAAAAGATAAATTTACCCAAATGATTTTACAAATAACGATAATTTTGTTCGTTATATCATTCAAAACGGCACTGAGTCATAGCATTAAGGTTATCTCGCACGTTTTTAAAGCTAGGGCTTTGAAACTTGGCACACAACCAAAGTATAATGACCTCCAGGTATGGTGCACATCACACTAAACAACATTGAATTTCAAGGTCACAGCGAGGTTAAATTTCCTTTGCAAACTGGAAAATTGTCGTTGTCACGTCTTACATGTTTTAATACTAGATCAGTTAGACTTTACATACTTCACATACTTTCAGCATTTTTATAAAACCTCATTAAAAGTGACCTGCTTGTTAATCTTTGTCAAAGTTCAAGGTCACAGCGGGGTCACATCTGGTCCAAATGTGGAATATTTTCAATTTATTCAGCGCGTTTATAGCACGAGCTTTGAAAATACACACAGTTCTAGTGTATAATGTTCACACACGATTAAAGTCTGGTTGAAAAAGTCAAGGTCACAGCAGGGTCGCGTTGAGGTCAAACATATACATTTTTCAATGAGGTTTTCTCATATGTTTTTGAAGCTAGGGCCTTGAAACTTGGCACACTACGCAAGTTAAATTAAACCTCATCAAATTCCAAGGTCACAGTAAGGTTAAAGATCCTTTAAGGATATTTTCTAAAAAAGGTGACCGCCTGGTTAATGTTTGTCAAATTTCAAGGTCACAGCAGTGCCATCTGGCTTAAACTTTGAAAAATTGTCAATTTCTTCAACTAGTTTTATAGTGTTTGAAGTCATTCACACATGATGAAAGTCTGGTTGATAAAATCAAACGTCAAGGTCGCAGCGGGGTCGCATTGAAGTCAGACACATACAATTGTCATTTTCACGAACGCCTTTTAAGCAACACCTTTGAAACTTCACACATTCCAAAGTTTTGATGTTGTTTGGTTATAATCAAAGTGTGGTCAATTTCCATGATTGAGAGCATTCAGAGGGGTCAAGTTGAGGTCACACAAAAGAGATTAAATTGTCGACACAACAGATGAGACTGGCTACCACTGTTTATTTTAATACACTTTTATGCAAATTTTAAATTGTGTTCAACCATATACACCAAACTCACCCAAACTCCTGAAACATCCAAGAAAAGGAAAAATGTGTCCAAGCAAGGAAAAACGCCATTTCTTCAAAGGCTGGAATAACTACAGAGGCAGCCGCGTCATTACACACAATGCAATTACGTCATACATCATACATTTCTATGAGTCATGTTGAATGGAATGGTGGCATGTGCCTCTATTCTAGCTAACAACAAAGCTGAAAAAATGAATATTATCTGTTTGTTTTGTTTGTTTTACCCGTACGAGACCTTTCTGTGACCTTGACATGTGACAAGGATCTACCTTAACTTCTTTAAGTCGGAGTTGAGAGTTGTGTGATGTTTGAAGGCTCTCCCTTTAAAAAAAACTGAGATAATGATGCATTTTCGTGTTTTTGATTTGCCCATGTGACCTTGAGATTCGACAAAGGTCAACAAGACTTTAACCGTGTATGGAGGCTATTAAGCCCAAAAATGTGAACTTTCAAGGTTCTTGCTTTGAAAAACTCTGAGAAAAAGGTTATGTTTTTTTTTTTACCCACACGAGACCCTGCTATGACCTTCACATTTCTCAAGGATCAACCTTGAATTCTCCATGTTGAACAATCATTAAGCAAAAGCGTTGTTTGAAGTTTGAAGGTTCTAGCTTCAAAAATCTCTGAAAAAATATGTTTCATCCGTTTTCTGAACCACATGTGACCCAGCCGTGACCTTGAAATCTGACAAGGGTCAACAAGACTTTTACCATGCATGGGGGCGATTAAACCCCAAATGTGTGTGAAGTTTCAAGGTTTCAACTTAAAAAACGTCTGAGAAAAATATACATTTTCCTTTTTGGACAATGTGTTGCACGCAAGACAACACGACAAACGCTCGTGTTATCATTCTTTTACTTTAAGGTCGACTTGCGTGCCCGCTCTTTCGCTAATCTCAATTAAAATTCATCTTAGAAGTTCGGTTTTATTACGCTTTTAATTAAGAAGATTAAACTAAGACAACAAATAGTTAGTTTTACCCATTAAACTCGATAAGGTAGTGACATTTTATGTTGAACGCAAGAAGGTGTCGCACGCAAGATCTGAAAAGATGTTGACGACATAATTTCAACACTTGATAGCGCAATCGTGGTTCGTGATTTCTTCACAAATTTTGAACACAGAATGTGTCACGTGGTTCCGTAAATGAAGTAGATCTTTGTACATGTAAATTTTGTTTTTAAAAGAAAATAACCGTTAATTACCGAACATTTTGTCGCACGCAAGATATGACGAAATTTTCAAATCGTTTTCAAAAATGCTGTTCAAAAGTTCTGCAGTCTTTGCTGGATTACTTGAAAGACAGCAGTTTGATACACCGTTATCGCTTGACGTGTCGACATCAATTCCAGAGTTTTTGAAAAAGAAATTTAGTAAATATCTGCGATTGAAAAATGTATGCCGTGATGACGAATCATCTTGCGTGCGACACCTTAAAATTCGGTTATCGAAAAAAAAAAATTCTCTCGAGATTTAGATTTGACGTTTGGTCTCGTCTGTAAAGCGATGTTTCAGGCATTCAATCAAACTAAATGCAATTCATTTGTGCTTCTTGTTATTTTTCTGTGGCATATTCAAAACACGAGGTATCACGATGTCCTTTTTCAGATGGCCGGTTTTGGCGTTATTTTTGACTTTAAACAAAGATAACTTCAAAACCGTTCAAGTCAGACACACGAAATTATGTCCACTATCTCTTCGCACATTCATCCACACACACACCAATTTTCAGCAGACACACGTTTTTAGAAACATTTTTATTGTAAAACAAAGTCGTCTTCTGTTCTGTGAGCACCTTTTGGCACTTAGTCATATATATATAGAAGCAACTGTTTAATGTCTTGTAAAATGCATTGATCTCTTTTGAGTAAAGGTCACGCTTACTTCTTGGTGGGGTTTCAGCATGCTTCCTTATGTGATACTATTTATTTGCATGTATGATACAGGTACAAATGTGATAATTGTAGGCTTATACTAGTGATTACTGTGTGTGATACATGAAATGTGATATGAATGCTGTTTTTATATGTTATACTCTTACTTTCTCCCAAGCGCAAGACAAATTCTTCTATGAAAATTGAAGCCAATAAAATTTGAGTTGAGTTGAGTTATGCTTTGTGTTAATTAAAATATACACCGACAGAAAGCAGACCAAATCGTGTACGCAATAGTGAAATAATCGTGTTATAAATGAATATGTGTTAACTTAAGTTTGACCGATTTCGTAGCGCGCGTGTCTAAATATTGGTAAAATATGTAACACAATCATGTACAATTGTTGTACATTGTGTTGAATTGTGTGGGGAACATTCTTTGTCATATCATGTTTAAGTGTATCTATTTAATGAACATCCTTAGCTTGGTTTATTTTGATGATCTTGAACCAGAGACCACAAAAGATGACAGTGCAACCAACTTGGTTGGTCCTATTGTTGGTGCCATCATTGGAGTGGGAGTACTAATGACTATCACCGGTGCTATTTGGTAAGAAAACAAACATGTTAACACACTAACAGACACACACATACACAGACACACACACAGACACATACACACACACACATAAACACACACACACACATGCGCACACACACACAAACACACATACGCACACACACACACACACACACACGCACACATACACACACACACACAGACACACACGCGCACACACACACATACTTTGAGGCAGAGAAATGCACATGTATGTGATGGGACGAGGTAGAGGAATACATTGCCTGTTTGGCTTTAACATGCATTTTCTTTTTGTTTTACACTGTTTGCTATTTTGCAATCAGTGATAATATATATGACGACGGTGATGAATATTATGTGATGGTGGTAATGGCAGGATTCAACAAGACAGCCAGTGTATGTCCCTATTTCATTCCAGCTGGCGTCGGAAATCACAAGGTGCGAGAAGCAGCGGTCAGAACCCTCCAAACAGTGAGTGTATATAACCCACACACACACACGCACATACACACACACACACACACACGCGCACACGCACATACACACACATACACGTACGTACGCACACGCACATGTACACACACGCACGCACGCACACACACACACACACACACATACACACACACATACACACATACACACACACACATACACACGCGCACACACACACACACACACACAAGCACACACACACATAAACAAACAATGCTAATTTCATGTAGCCAGTTAACTGTCAAAAGTTAACAGTGGGATGAAACAACCTTTATCAGTTCAACCAATTCAGTCTTTGGTTTCTCTGGTGTGTCACTAGATGACAGAACATCTTCGTGTGTGGTGTGTGCGTGTTTGGTTTTTCCATGAACCAACCATGTTTGTGTGCGTGTGTGTGTGTGAGGTGTCAACTATATGCGAATGGCAAATTAAGTAATACAGATACGTCAACGAAGTTGTAAACATTACTTCTTCTTCTCTCCCCTTTCACATCCGCCACTCTCAGTCACCCCAAGCATTCAAACGAGCACTTAAAACGCACCTCTTCAAGAAATACAACCCCTGATTTTGTTTTCTCAGTCCATCAGTAGGCTACATGTAGTGTATTTGTTGTTTTAGTGATAATGTGATAATGTATATAAACATCTAGGGCTGTTTTCAGTATTGTTGATAACATGTTCTGTTTGATTAAGGGTATCATTCAGCTGGTATTTCCTTGTTTTCACTACCTATTTTATTCATGTTTTTATTACTTAGTTAGTGGAAGAATCTTTTGTAATGTATGTTTGATGGTGTATGCTTTTAATTAAGCGTTGCTGACTATGAATGTAGATGTAAATGCTTGTATAACTGTGTTTTAATTTTAAATGTGTCAAGCGCAAAGAGCATACTTGTAAAGTTATGATGTTGCGCTATATAAATGCTCATTTCTTCTTTTTCTTCTTTTTCGTTGTCTTCTTCTTCTTCTTCTTCTTCTTCTTCTTCTTCTTCTTCTTCTTCTTCTTCTTCTTCTTCTTCTTCTTCTTCTTCTCCTTCTTCTTCTTCTTGTCGATCACTCAAGTAAACATTACCATTTCGCAGAGTGTCTGTGTCTATTTCTCTATTGGTTGGTTGTGCTTTTGTGGTGTTTTTGTGGGGGTAGCTGTCAGGAGAATAAAACTGGTCCGTCGCGATATAACCTTCGTGGTTGAAAACGACGTTAAACACCAAAAAAAGAAAGAAAGAATAAAACTGGTACTAATGTCAGGTTCATTGTGTCATCTCTACGTTGTGCATTTATTATGTCTGTTTGTGTGTTCCAGCTTCCTCTATCAGTAAGCATGACTCGGCCCCTAAGGGAAGACCAGAGCCTTCACCCGTGAAGCAATCATCTTCCAATGAGAAACGTGACCCGGAAAACATCTATGAGATATATGATATCGAAAGTAACTACGAGAAACTCAGCCCTTATTCAAACGATGATGCTAACAGGGACCCGTACATGCAGCTGACGTCACAAGCGAATGCCGTCAAAACGCCTGCGTCAAACGATGCTTATGTCAATGCGGAACTTTCCGTATAGAGAGGGCTGATTTCGCAATAGCGTGTAATACAGGCCAGTTACATTCAATACAACACAATGTAGCAAACACCCATTTCTGATATGTTGAACTTTTGTTGTTGATACTAACAACAATCACAACCCGTCTCATACGACCGATCCCATTTACACTTATACATTTCAGCGTGTTACATAGCAATGTCATACAAACTATTCAGTTCAAAATAATGTAAAGAGGTGTATACACACAGCCCCCGCGGGTTAGTGGGAAGAATTTACCCGATGCTCCCCATCATGTCGTAAGGGGCGACTAACAGATGCTGTTTCTCCTTTTACCCTTGTTAAGTGTTTCTTGTATAGAATATAGTCAATTTTTGTAAAGATTTCAGTCAAGCAGTATGTAAGAAATGTTAAGTCCTTTGTACTGGAGACTTGCATTCTCCCAGTAAGGTAATATATTGTACTACGTTGCAAGCCCCTGGAGCAAATTTTTAATTAGTGCTTTTGTGAACAAGAAACAATTGACAAGTGGCTCTATCCCATCTTCCCCCTTTCCCCGTCGCGATATAACCTTCGTGGTTAAAAACGGCGTTAAACACCAAATAAAGAAAGAAAGTGTATACAAACAGAACAGTGTAGCATTAACCATTGAAGTTCAACACTATGTAAGCCAGAACTTACCATGCAGTGTAGTTTAATAAGATGTAGGTCAAACCGGTGCATACAGTTAATTAATTTATAGGGTTGTACAAACAAGTACAGTTCAATAAAATAATATAGTGAATTGCAAACCAGTACAGTTTACAGCAATAACATGTAATACACATCCGAACACGTAATGGCAATATAGTGCAGAACAAACCAGTACAAGTACATGTGTAAATGATGTATATGAGGATGGTATCACTATAGCTATATTTGATTATTGAGTTATTATTCAATGTTACTGCATACAATAATATACATTTGTCCCATGACCTGCCTCTTAATTTGTCTCTGTTAGCTGAGGAGGTGATTATTCTGGATAATCTGTGGTTACCATATGGATAATCCATCATCACCGAGTCTCGATCTCACCTGTCATTGGTCATTGTCTTTGATGTCAGAGTACAATTGAATCATTTATAGAGGTCATCTGTATATTTATCGTTGACTCCGGGACTACTTTCTTCAGCAAAACGATTGAGATATTCTGCGGTATAAAAGTCGAACTAACGTTTGGCTAACGATCTACAAACATTAACATTGAAGAAATAAAGAAAACAACAAAGAATACACATCATCTGCTGGGGTGAAAAGAGCTGAGTGAAGATTATGAGTTGGCCGAATCGGTGAGAGAGACAAGTGATTCAAGGCGCACAAATCTAGTTACTCGGCTACTGATCAAGTTGACCAACAACATGTACATTGTCATTTACAAAGTTGAAGATACGGTTAAAAGGTGGCGAAGAAGGTCGGATCTTGCGTGTGTTATTTTTCAATTTTAAAGGTCATGCAGGCAGATAGATTTACAAGTTTTGACCTACATTGAATAGACCAGCAGAACAAAAACTACTGCGGCACAGTACAAATAACTTACTGGCCTAAGACTGAACGACAGACATCAATGTAAGGCTCACCTAAATGACGATTGAAGAAGTAAGTAATCCAAATTTGAACACTGAAGCACAACAGCTCGAATAAGCACAAATTCAGCAATCATCCTCATCGCTTGTAAAATCACACACGCAGTCTTTTTGGCGAATGCCTCTGACAACCGACTTGGGTTACCGACTGAAACCGGCCGGTAACTGCACAGTATCAAATGCATTGAACTGCGCAATCTCGGAAACATGACGGGTGTACCGGTCAGGTAGGACGAACGCCAGAAGCCAACAATGCAAAATGATATTTCCAATTTCATTTCAACACTAGAAATAACTGCTATTCGTTTTTTTAAGCAGTATAGATGACTGAATACAAAAGCAGACGTTTTATGGCGCGTTTACCAAAAAGACAAAAGGGGACTCGTTTCGCACATGAATTTGATGACACGATTTGTGGTCGCGGAAGGTTTGATGAGCAGAAAACAGACACTCGCAGAGTTTGTGTCAAAACGTGGTTTTTTTTTTAATGAAAACGTCGGAGTAAAGGGATAAAAAGCTTACACACCTCGTCCTGAATATCGTGCATATTTTCCCTCGGGTAGATTTGCAGGTATTACCTCGCCAGAGGCTCGGTAATACCAGGCAGAGGCTCGGTAATACCTGCAAATTGACCCTGGGGAAAATATGCACGATCTTCACAACTCGGAGTGTGTAACCTATATATATGCGCGTGTTTAATTCAATATTATTTTTAGTGTGTTTAAATGGGAGTGCACAAACACATACAACATGTTACTGTATATAATAATATACATATATTCATATGTTTAATTCAATATTATTTTTAGAAGTGTGTTTTAATGGGAGTGCACAAACACATACAATATAATTATGTAAATAACACCTTTGGTATTATGTAGAGAGTCCATTGTGTTACTGTAACAAATGTAGTTTTAAATCGACATGTACGCATTCTGATCTCACGCTATTATTTTTCTTAGCAAGGAAAGTTTGTTTGCACAACGTATGTAGTGCTTAGTTGACTGGGTTCAAGCAAGCTGAGAACGACCTTCCCCTTTCATGTCAAGTCTCGTGTATCATCGTTTATAATTTTCATTGATATGTGTCTTGTTTTGTCAACTCTATGACCGATACGTTAAAGTTCTTGTGAATATTCGTTTTGTCTAAATTAAACGCATCTTGGACTGACCTTTCTTCTCGTTTGATTCTTGAATTTGAAACGTTTGCTGTCTATCTGTTTCAGGTTTAAACTGACCTGTGATTCATCCTTTTTACATTTAGTCAAGTTTTGACTACATGGTTTAATATAGAGGGGGAATCGAGACGAGGGTCGTGGTGTGTGTGTGTGTGTGTGTGTGTGTGTGTGTGTGTGTGTGTGTGTGTGTGTGTGTGTGTAGCAATTCAGAGTCAACTACTAGACCGATCTTCATGAAACGTTACATGAGAGTTCCTGGAAATGATATCCCTAGAACTGTTTTTCATTTTTTTTTAATAAATATCTTTGATGACGTCATATCCGGCTTTTTGTAAAAGTTGAGACGGCACTGTCACACTCTCATTTTGTAATGAAATTGAGTGAAATGTTGGCCAAGCTTTCTTCGACAAAGGCCGGACGTTGGTATTGCATTTCAGCTTGGAGGCTTGAGTTTGGTCATTACAATTCTGAAAAATGTAATTAAAATTATTTTGTTGATAAAATGATCCAAAAACAATTTCATCATATTCTTCATCATTTTCTGATTTCAAAAACATATAAATATGTTATATTCAGATTAAAAACTAGCTCTAAAAATAAAAATAAAAAGTATGATTAAAATCAAATTTCCGAAATAGATTTATAAACTATTTCATCTTATTCCTTGTCGGTTTTTGATTTTAAAAACATATACATATGATATGTTTGGATTAAAAACAAGCTCAGAAAGTGAAAAAGAATAGAGGTACAGAAAAGCGTGCGATCCTGCGCAGCGCAACCACTACCGCACTATTCTGGCTTATATATTTCACTGCCAGTTTCATTCTGTGAGTTGGACAGCTTGACTAAATGTTGTATTTTCGCCTTACGCGACTTGTTAATCTGTGTGTATGTGTGTAAAAACACCATCACCCCAAAACACACAAAAACACACACACACACACACACACACACACACACACACACACACACAAGCACACACAGAAAACAACAACAGCAACAACAAGCAAACCACAAGCACTGCAAGGGACACGTTTTGATTGTGTGCACGCAAGGAAATATTCTGTTCATAGCTTTATAATAACTGACATCGAGTAATACCCCCATTCCACACATCCGTTCTAGGGCCCGTTCCTGTATCGACCACGGAACGGCACGGGAATGGGTGGGTGGGGGGGGGGGGGTCGGGAGGGGACCTTATAATGGAACGCCAATGGACGTTAACAGAATCCTTTGAACGGTAGGAACGGTTTGGACGGGTGAGTTCGGGCTAGCTGCATGCTCAAAATTGTAGCCATTCCCTGCCCAATCCAAGTGAACGTTAATGGAACCTTAACACATCGGTAACGGAACTCATGGACCGTTAATGGACCTTGACGCAATGGTAACGCAACGCAAGCGCTCTCACACACTGTGTTGTCATACCCCATTCCACACATCCGTTCTAGCGTCCGTTCCCAGCCGTCATAAAGACGGCTGCTACTACGGTCAGACGCTGCGCAAAGATGCCTAAAACGGCCGTTAGCGCAGCGTCTGATCGGAGTGGCAGCCGTTCTCAGGACGGAAGCTAGAACAGATGTGTGGAATAGGGGTATTATGATGCATGCAACCAGGAAGCTTATACTTACATGCACACATTAAACAGGTCGCGTAAGGCGACAAAACAACATTTAGTCAAGCTGTCGAACTCACAGAATGAAACTGAACGCACTGCATTTTTTTCACCAAGACCGCATTCTCGTAGTTTCGTCAGTCCACCGCTCGTGACAAAGGCAGTGAAATCGACAAGCCGGAATAGTGCGGTAGTGGTCGCGCTCAGCAGGATAACACGCTTTTCTGTATCTCTATTCTTTTTAGCATACTGAGTTTGTTTGTAATCCAAACACATCATATCTATATGTTTTTGGAATCAGAGACGGACAAGGAATAAGATGAAATTGTTTTTAAATCGATTTCGGACAATTAATGTTAATCATAATTTTCATATTTTTAATTTTTCAGAGCTTGTTTGTAATCCAAATATAACATATTTATATGTTTTTGGAATCAGCAAATGACGAAGAATAAGATGAAATTGATTTTGGATCGTTTAATTAAAAAAATAGTTTTAATTACAAGTTTCCGATTTTTAATGACCAAACTCATTCATTAGTTTTTAAGCCACCAAGCTGAAATGCAATACCAAAGTCTGGCTTTTGTCGAAGATTGCTTTGCCAAATTTCAATCAATTTGATTAAAAAATGAGGGTGTGACAGTGCTGCCTCAACTTTTACAAAAAAGCCGGATATGACGTCATCAAAGGTATTTATCGAAAAAAAAATGTCCGGGGATATCATTCTCAGGAACTCTCATGTCAAATTTCATAAAGATCGGTCCAGTAGTTTGGTCTGAATCGCTCCACACACACAAACACACACACACACACACACACACACACACACACACACACACACACACACACACACACACACACACACACATACACCACGACCCTCGTCTCGATTCCCCCTCTATGTTAAAACATTTAGTCAAAACTTGACTATTAATGTGATAAAAGGGGTAGTGGCGACAGAAATAGAGAGACAGGGAGTGGAATACGAGAAAGAGAGAGTGAGGAGAGCGGGAGGGAGAAAGAGAGAGTGAGGGGAGCGAGAGGGAGAACGACAGAGACAGTGTGCTGCTGTTGCAGACAAGTCAATACCGTGAAATGTGTTAATAAAATAAATCTAAGTTGAGGGGTTTAATTACAGGTCCAGAGACCGATCCCACTTTATTTTGAGTTAATTTGAAACGTTTGGAGTCTATCTATATCAGGTTTAAACTGACCTGCGATTCATCTTTTTACATTTAGTCAAGTTTTGACTAAATGTTTTAACGTAGAGGGGGGAATCGAGACGAGGGTCGTGGTGTATGTGTGTGTGTCTGTCTGTGTGTGTGTGTGTGTGTGTGTGTGTGTGTGTGTGTGTGTGTGTGTAGAGCGATTCAGACTAAACTACTGGATCGATCTTTATGAAATTTGACATGAGAGTTCCTGGGTATGAAATCCCCATACGTTTTTTTCATTTTTTTGATAAATGTCTTTGATGACGTCATATCCGGCTTTTCGTGAAAGTTGAGGCGGCACTGTCACGCCCTCATTTTTTAACCAAATTGGTTGAAATTTTGGTCGGGTAATCTCCGACGAAGCCCGGACTTCGGTATTGCATTTCAGCGTGGTGGCTTAAAAATTAATTTATGACTTTGGTCATTAAAAATCGGAATATGTTTTTTTTATAAAACGATCCAAATTTACGTTTATCTTATTCTCCATCATTTGCTGATTCCAAAAACAGAGTATGTTATATTCGGATTAAAAACAAGCTCTGAAAATTAAAAATATAAAAATTATGATCAAAATTAAATTTTCCAAATCAATTTAAAAACACTTTCATCTTATTCCTTGTCGGTTCCTGATTCCAAAAACATATAGATATGATATGTTTGGATTAAAAACACGCTCAGAAAGTTAAAACGAAGAGAGGTACAGAAAAGCGTGCTATCCTTCCCAGCGCAACTACTACCCCGCTCTTCTTGTCAATTTCACTGCCTATGCCGTGAGCGGTGGACTGACGATGCTACGAGTATACGGTCTTGCTGCATTGCATTGCGTTCAGTTTCATTCTGTGAGTTCGACAGCTACTTGACTAAATGTTGTATTTTCGCCTAACGCGACTTGTTAATTCGTGTATCTGTGTATGTGTGCAAAACCAACACCCGCCAAAACACACACACACACACACACACACACACACACACACACACACACACACACACACACACACACACATACTCTCACACACACACAGACACACACACACATCAACAGGACACACACATGCACACACACACACACACATACTCACACACACACACACACGCACACACACACACACACACGCACACACACACACACGCACACACACACACACACACACACACACACACACACACACACACACACACACACACATCAACAGGAACAGAAACAAGCAAATTACACAAATTGCAAGGGGCACGTTTTGTGTGTGTGCACGCAAGGCATTATTCTGTTCATAGATTCATAATAACTCACAACGAGTTAAGATGCATGCAACCAGGAAGCTGATCCTTACACGCACACATTGAATAAAAGGGACTGGTGGTGTTAGAGATAGAGAGACAGAGAGGCCTAGGGAAACAATAGAAATATAGAGTGAGGAGAGGAAGACAGAGAGAATCAGGGGAGCGAGAGGGTGACAGAGAGAGTGAGGAGAGCGAGAGGGAGAAAGAGAGAGTG
>NC_090253.1:55330445-55340445 GCF_037325665.1 Littorina saxatilis | reverse complement strand
AGCAGTTTAAACAAGATTTTTGTTATTGCTAAAGAAACGGAGATAGTGTGTGTTTTCTCTCTCTTCTCCCTCTTCTTTTCTTCTCCTTCTTTATCAGTGAACCTCAACTTAAAAAGACATCGACTACAGAATATTTGCGTAGCTTAGGTAAGCTGTCATGATCCTGTTTTGATTAAACATTCTGTAAGACATCATCTCTGCAAAACATGATGATTGTAATCAGGAATTGAGGAGCCTGTCAAGTAGAGATGGCAGACGCAGTCTAGCTACTTACCTGTGCAAACAGGCGTTCCACAAGGCTCTATTCTAGGACCTCTCCTTTTTCTGGTTTACATTAACGACATAGTTGATAACGTTGAATCCATTATTAAACTGTTTGCCGACGATACAAGTATGTATTTAAGCCTGGAAAATTCTCAGATGCGAACAGATATTTTTAACTCAGATCTTGAAAAAATCGACCAGTGGGCTAGTCAGTGGAAAGTTAAATTTAATCAAAGTAAAACAAAACTTCTGAATATAAGCAGGAAAAGAAATCCAGATTACATCCCTTTGAACTTCGGTGGCACAATTTTACAAGAAACTGAAAGTCATAAACATCTTGGTATTATTATTCAGAATAACGGTAAGTGGGAGTTACATATTAAATCTGTTATAGCAAAATGCCGTACGCTAGTAGCTTGCTTACGATCTTATAAATATAGACTAGGCAGAAAAGCTTTAGAAACAATGTATAAATCCTTCATATTGCCACATTTTGATTATGCTGATGTTCTCTGGGACAACTGCCCTAAGGAGTTAGCCACCGAGCTCGAAAGTATTCACTTAGATGCAATTCGAACCATTGTTGGAGCAGTCCGCGGTACAAGCCATCAAAAATTGTACGATGAGTCAGGCTTTATTTCATTACTAGAGAGGCGAAAACGTCATAAATTGATATTATTTCACAAGATCGTTCACCGCAAGGTGCCAAACTACTTATTAGCGATATTGCCACCATTGATATCAACTAATAACCCATATCACCGGCGCAGACCTCTAGACAGGAAAGTTCCATCGTTTAAAACTGAATTATATAGAAACTCATTTCTCCCATCTACTACACAACTCTGGAATTCTTTACCAGACTATATAAAACTTAGTGATTCCCTAAGTGAATTTAAGCACTTTTTGTCAAAAAACGATTTAAGTCCGCCGTGTTATTTTTATTCTGGAGATCGCATGTCACAAATAATTCACTGTAAGCTCAGGTTATATATAAGTGATCTCAATAACGATCTAGTGAGACGTCACGTTGCTACAGATGCATCTTGTTACTGCGGATTCCCGTCCGAATCTGTACAACACTTCATATTCGATTGTCCAAATTATCGCGAAGCACGTCAAGAAACTATACATACCCTCCCTAATCACACAATTCACCTCCCCCACCTTTTAAACGGAGACAGACAGTATTCTTTAGATTTGAACAGGAAAATTTTTTCCACCGTACACTCGTTCATTGAACGTTCAGGCCGCTTTGGGTAAGTCAGAATAAATGCTCTACAAGCCGGACAACAACTTAAACTTCTGCACATCTCCTACCCATCCCTCTTCTTTTATTCATCTTCTTTCCCTCCTTCCTTCCTTTACTGTCTTTCTTTATAATCATTATGCAACGTTCATTACGTTATTAATAGATTTGGTTTATTGAGACACATTTTTCACCCGTTACCGCCTTATGTTGTAATGTCATGCAGGAACACCACTATAAGCTTCTAGCTTGTTGCTGTTTCTGTGAACTTTGTATACATGTCATGATTGTAACCTTTGTTAAAATAAACTTATGTTTAAACCAGATGGCAGACGCATCTTAAACCTGTGTCAACCCGTCACTTTTCACTTCCAGCATTCCACCTGCATTTCAATTCAATTCAATTCAGTTCAATTTAAAACACTTTATTGTCTGCATGCAACAGACAGAAAGTTTCCACTTGGCTCTTGTACGAGATAACATCACATAACAACACACTCTCAGAACAAAAAGACACATACAAGTACACATTAATACACACATAACCCAAAACACACATACAAGGACATCCAATACACACATAACCCAAACCACACATACAAGTACATACCAATACACACATAACCCAAACCACACATACAAGTACATACCAATACACACATAACCCAAACCACACATACAAGTACATACCAATACACACATAACCCAAACCACACATACAAGGACATACCAATACACACATAACCCAAACCACACATACAAGTACATAGCAATACACACATAACCCAAACCACACATACAAGTACATACCAATACACACATAACCCAAACCACACATACAAGTACATACCAATACACACATAACCCAAACCACACATACAAGTACATACCAATACACACATAACCCAAACCACACATATTCAAACCCGCACCCTCACATCCATCCTCGTGCATACTCTTGTTTATCATGTATGATCATACATACATCATGGTTAATATCATTCCTAGTCCACTTCATTTAAATTCTAAATTCTTCTTACGAATCTAATCATAAGGTAGGCAGGCCACAAAGCAAACGCTGATTACTGTGAAATACAGTCGTTATCGAACAATCACCACCTATTGATCGAGATCCCCGTGACGTTAACATTCATCAGTCAGTCAACTCCCAAAACTGTCTACACACTGAACAATGTTTAAAACCGTCCGTGTTTCTCTCTTGAACAATTACCGACAGCCATTTAATCGGAAAATAAGCGAGATAATAAGCTGGTGTTTCCGATGAGAGTTTGCATTGTAAATGTGAAGTGGGAGATATTTTCGTTATGTTCCTGATAGAATTAAGTTTGTATAATTGAGTAAAAGCACATGCAGATGTGTGATACTACCGACATCGTGTATACTGCCTTAATGCCATTGTATTTTTATTTTCATTTTTCATTAAAACCACAGACGGTGTTAGTTCACTTTCCAAGTTGCTAAAGATGAATGTCTCTGTTGTAAGGGTGTGATCTCGACTGTTCCTGAACAATATAACCATGCTTGCTTTCATGTGTATACGTTAATATCCCGACAGATGTAGGGGCTTACAGCAGTTTGAAACATGTACAATTTTACTCAATAGCTTGTGCTCAGAGGAATATTTCTTTCTTTATTGGATCTTTCATCGCAGGTTTTTTTCCCACCGTTGTTGTTCTGCAACATTGTCAGACCCCTTTTCTTCTTAACTTATAATCATATATTGTTTTCTTTTTCTATGACTTAAAACTTGATACAAAGTCAGATAATGATGTGAAGATACTACATATATTAAAATATGACATGATCATGCTTTATTTGGAGGTCGCGCACGATCGCACGTGGTCGCGTGCGGTCGCGTGTAGTCGCGTAGTCTTTAGTTAAACCCTTATTCCTTATACAAAAAACCCCCCAAAAAATGAAGGTTGGACTCTGCTAAAAAATTGATTCAGACGACAACAACAACAACAACAACACACACACACAGACACACACACATACACACACACACACACACACAATGTCTTGTCTGTCTGTCTGTATGTCTGTCTGTCTGTCTGTCTGTCTCTCTCTCTGTCTCTCTTTCTTTCTCTCTCTCTGTCTCTCTTTCTCTCTCACTCTCTCTCTCTCTCTTTCTCTCTCTCTGTCTCTGTCTCTGTCTCTCTCTCTGAAAAATATATCAGTTATCAAAAATAAAACATTAATTCTTGAATTTCCACTCGCGAAAGATTTTTTTTTACAATCACATCTTGTCAAATATTGATTATGCATCCACTCTATGGGATTGTGCAAGTGCTAATGTTTTGAAATCTTTAGCCAGTCTTCACAGAGGAGCAGTTAAGCTTATAATGCTAAAAAATCACACTCCTTCAGAATCTGATTTTAAAAATTTGCAAGTATTACCATTTCAAAAAAGATTAATGTATAATAAAGGAGTTATGATGCATAAAGTGATGTCAGGATATGCACCGGAGACATTACGTGGTAATTTTATTTTGAACTATAACAGACTAAAAATCATAACACCGACTCCACGTATTGACCTTTTCAAATCAAGCCTTCTTTATTCAGGTGCGGTCCTATGGAACTCACTGCCTATTTTTCTTAAGCATAAAACAAACACAGACAGCTTCAAAAAAAAATATATGTCGCACATAATGCAACTAAACATGTGCTGAATGGTTCATCAATTCATTTAAAATGTATGTGCATGTTAAACAAAATTATAATAATATGCAGATCTAAATTAAGTTATGTTAAAAATTGACACTTGGAAATTGTACTTAAAATGCAGCATGACAATTTATTTTTTAAATTTGTATCTGTATATACAGTTATAATGTATTAAGTTTGATGTGATAATTCTTTGATTATATTGTTTTCTGTTCTTGTTGACCCTATATTAGGGCGAGGGCTGGATGTAAAAAAGCAATATTCTTGCTTATCCATTACCCTCGATAATTTGTCTTGTCTTGTCTTGGTCTTGGTCTTGGTCTTGGTCTTGTCTTGTCTTGCTTTGTCTTGGTCTTGTCTTGTCTTGTCTTGTCTTGTCTTGTCTTGTCTTGTCTTGTCTTGGTCTTGGTCTTGGTCTTGGTCTTGGTCTTGTCTTGTCTTGTCTTGTCTTGTCTTGTCTTGTCTTGTCTTGTCTTGTCTTGCCTTGCCTCACCTGATCTTGTCTTGTCTTGTCTTGTCCCTTGGTCCTTGGTCCTTGGTCCTTGGTCCTTGGTCCTTGGTCTTGGTCTTGGTCTTGGTCTTGGTCTTGTCTTGTCTTGTCTTGTCTTGTCTTGTCTTGTCTTGTCTTGTCTTGTCTCTCTCTCTCTCTCTCTCTCTCTCTCTCTCTCTCTCTCTCGCTCTCTCTCTGTTCAGCCCACCCCTTTATGTGAGCTTCCTACATGATAAACAGGGCAAGCGGATTCTCACCTTGGAGATAACATGTGCGAAACAGACACCACTCTGTCAAACCTAAACCCTTCACAGCCGTCTCTTTACACGCGTTCTGTTCAGTATGCAGTGCTTTTGAGAGCACCGGAAACAGAGAGCAAGGGGATTTCGTACAAGTGATCAGCTCTACAAAGACACACTGTTTATCAACGGGAAGTTTTAAACATGTTCATTGTTTGTGTTCAAGTGATGCAATACACACACCATCTTCAGACTTGTTTTCCTTAATTTGTGATTTTTACGGCTGGTTGAATCTTGTCACGAAGTCTTCATAACTGTTAAACAGTTATAAACAGGATCTTCCTCGTTCGAACCCATATTGTTCTCCGTTTTACCTTCACTGGTTTACGTATTTGAGATCATACAGATTGTTTTGGTCTGTGTGTGCGTTTGTGTGTGCAATGTATTAATTGGGAAACTTTGTCCAATTGAAGAAATTCGTAGCTATTAAAACATGTTATTTCAATGGTATATATATTCCAGCAGACGATGTTTGAACAGCGTCACCATGGTTACCCACAAATGTATTCGTGGTGTCAAGTCTGATAACGCGGGACTGTTGACAGTGTGTCTCCAGAAATGTCCACACAGAGTCTGCTGATAAAGCCGCCATTTCATGCGCGTCTATTAACCCCAAAAAAGCTTTACCGCAATACAGACTAATGGGTGTCCCCATAGTTGAACATATCCTTACAGTAAGGGGCGCATATTGTCCGTTTGCGATACGCCTGTGACCTGTTTTTTTCGAAATTATCTCGCGATCTACACATATTTTGCAATGTGAATAAGAACATAATAAGTACGTCAAAAGTATACCTAATTTAATTCATATTTACTAGAATCCTTACTTTACTCTGGTTAATTATTTCTTCGTAAAGACTACTTAGAATGAATAAAAAGTGTCCCCCTTTCCAGACCTCTACAAACATGCAGGTACTTGTTTTTTTTCACCTGTGCCGTACTACTTTATTCGTGTATACCGTGCTGACATAATACATGTCACATTAACAACGAAGCTATCCAAGCATTGCACACCTGAACTGGTAAAGAAGATGTCCGAGGTGAAAAAGATTATTGTGAATGTGCATAAAATGCTGAAAAGGGGAGCCTGTATATCACTGAAATAACGTTGCGAAAAGAGCTTGCCACGCACTTGGAATTTCAAGAACCACAATCATTATTTAAAAGCAGTGACCGATAACAACAAAAGAAATAGATTGCCGTCAAACTAGGAGCACAAAAAGGAACACACACACACACACACACACACACACACACACACACACACACACACACACACACACACACACACATACCACACACACATATTCTCTCTCTCTCTCTCTCTCTCTCTCTCTCTCTCTCTCTCTCTCTCTCTCTCTCTCTCTCTCTCTCTCTCTCTCTCTCTCTCTCTCTCTCTCTCTCTGCCATTAACCATTCGGAAACAGTCGGCGCCGTCTTCCTCGATTTTAAGAAAGCGTTTGATATTGTTGATCACACAATTCTGTTAAAGAAATTATCTTGTTATTTAGGCGACGCATCATACTTACCTTTTTATATTTAGTCAAGTTTTGACTAAATATTTTAACATCGAGGGGGAATCGAAACGAGGGTCGTGGTGTATGTGCGTGTGTCTGTGTGTCTGTCTGTCTGTCTGTGTGTGTGTGTGTGTGTAGAGCGATTCAGACTAAACTACTGGACCGATCTTTATGAAATTTGACATGAGAGTTCCTGGGTATGAAATCCCCATACGTTTTTTTCATTTTTTGGATAAATGTCTTTGATGACGTCATATCCGGCTTTTCGTGAAAGTTGAGGCGGCACTGTCACGCCCTCATTTTTCAACCAAATTGGTTGAAATTTTGGTCAAGTAATCTTCGACAAAGCCCGGATTTCGGTATTGCATTTCAGCTTGGTGGCTTAAAAATTAATTAATGACTTTGGTCATTAAAAATCTGAAAATTGTAAAAAAAAAATAAAAATTTATAAAACGATCCAAATTTACGTTTATCTTATTCTCCATCATTTGCTGATTCCAAAAACATATAAATATGTTATATTCGGATTAAAAACAAGCTCTGAAAATTAAATATATATAAATTATTATCAAAATTAAATTGTCCAAATCAATTTAAAAACACTTTCATCTTATTCCTTGTCGGTTCCTGATTCCAAAAACATATAGATATGATATGTTTGGATTAAAAACACGCTCAGAAAGTTAAAACAAAGAGAGGTACAGAAAAGCGTGCTATCCTTCTTAGCGCAACTACTACCCCGCTCTTCTTGTCAATTTCACTGCCTTTGCCATGAGCGGTGGACTGACGATGCTACGAGTATACGGTCTTGCTGAAAAATGGCTACTTGACTAAATATTGTATTTTCGCCTTACGCGACTTGTTTTCGTTCTTATTTAGCGAACAGAACGCAGTTTGTCTCCCTTAGTGGTAATCGTTCTTCGATAGGACGGCTCATGCACGGCGTCCCACAAGGATCAGTTTTGGGCCCACTTTTATTGGCTCACGTAAGTGTAGCCTATGCGATGATAAACTTTGTCTGTCTGTGCGTGCGTGCGTGCGTGTGTGTGTGTGTGTGTGTGTGTGATAGAAACTTTAACATTTCCGAGTCTATGGATTACGTCAGTCTCGGTCAAAAGTGTTTGACGTGTGTGATAGAAACTATTTGAAGACGTCACATTATGACGTAAGAGGGTTAGACGTCACGCAAAGGAATTACTGAAAGTCTCGGTCATTGTTATTGTGAGCGGGCCGAGACTACTTGGCAGATCCAGGGTCTCGCTTTCTTGCACAGTTTCACCTAGATGCTTACTGTGTGTGTGTGTGTGTGTGTGTGTGTGTGTGTGTGTGTGTGTGTGTGTGTGTGTGTGTGTGTGTGTGTGTGTGTGTGTGTGTGTGTGTGACGGAGTGATTGAGTTTGTGTTACTGTTTGTCGATTTCTTACATGGGCCTTGAAGGCTTCGCCTCTTGTTTTGCATTTACATTAACGATCTACCACTCTATATATCAGACAAGACGGTTATTAATGACCTTTTCGCAGACGACTCGTCTCTTTACACGTCCGGTAAAAGTTTACAATCTATTGAAACCTCTCTTCAAACGAGTTTGAACAACATATTTGATTGGTGTAAACAAAACTCAATGATTATACACCCAGGCAAAACTAAATGCATGGTGATCACAACACGACAGAAACACCAACTCGCTCCTCTGAATCTTCATCTCAGTTTAAATGAGTCACCCATTGAGCAAGTAACCAGCCATCGTGTTCTCGGGGTCACCATAGACGCTGAATTAAAGTGGCAGTCCCACCTCAACCGTGTTACCAAAACCTTATCTAAAAACTTGTTCCTTCTCTCCAAATTAAAGCATTACGCTGATACCTCAGCACTCAAGTTGTTTTATTTTGGTCATATTTTACCTCACCTGAATTATGCATCTACACTTTGGGATGGTTGTAGCGATGTTCACTTAAAAAAAGTCGATTCTCTTCACCGTCGCGCAGCTAAACTTATCATGCCGGGTCCACAAACATCAACAGATCAAAAGCTTAGCAGCCTTAATTTTCTATCACTTAAAGATCAGTTATTATTTAATAAGGCTCTTTTAATGTTTAAGGTACAAATAAACGAGACCCCACAGTACATGCGATCATTATTTCAGAAAGCAACAGACAGATATGGCTCAAACAAATTAATTTCCCCGCTACCCCGTATTGATTTATATAAAACCAGTTTAGCGTTTTCGGGCTCAACAATTTGGAATTCGCTACCATGTGAGATAAAGGGGTCAAGCACGATTAAACACTTCAAAGCGCAGCTTCGCAAATATCTGTTGTCACGAACAGTTACATTCTGAAGCTGTTTCTAGCAAGAATGCATTGCTATCACTAACCTCTATATATTTTGTTGATGATGATAATGATGTCGACGATGATGATGATGATGATGATGATGATGATGATGAAGTTGTTGTTGTGTGTGTGTGTCCGTGTGCGTGTGTGTGTGTGTGTGTGTGTGTGTGTGAGTGTGTGTGTGTGTGTGTGTATGTGTGTGTGCGTGTGTGTATGTGTGTGTGCGCATATGTGTAGTGTGTGTGTGGGTGTATGTATGTATGTGTGTGTGTGTGTGTGTGTGTGTGTGTGTGTGTGTGAGTGTGTGTGCGTGTGTGTGTATGTATGTGTGTGTGTGTTTGTGTGAGTGTGTGTGTTGTATTGAGTGCGAACGTGATTGCAGGCATGCGGCGCGCGTGTGTGTGCGAGTCGAATTTTCTTTTCCTTTGTATTATCTTGACATACATGTACATTTCAATGTTCTATTATGCATTATGTAGTCGTATAGGTAATGTTGTAGTTAGTAATACTGTATGATTGCGATTGACAATTGTCCTTTTATTGTCTTTATCTTTATGTCTTAGTTTAGCAGGGACAGATTGTAAGACTAGGCGTGAGCCTAAAATCTCCATCCTTGAGTAATAAAGTTCGTTCGTTCGTTCGTTCGTTCGTTCTCTCTCTCTCTCTCTCTCTCTCTCTCTCTCTCTCTCTCTCTCTCTCTCTCTCTCTCTCTCTCTCTCTCTCTCAAGTCTCTCTCTCTTTGTAGAGCTGCTGGAGAGAGGAAGAAGAAGCGACCATTAAGAGTGTAGTGGGGATGTTTTTCATGAACGCTTGTGTTGCTGTCTATTGATATGGGCGACTGCATACTTGATGCACTTCATCCCTGCGTGTCATTGAGTTTCCGTTTCGCCTTTTGCATTTTCCTTCTTCCTCGCGAAACTATTTTAATCTGATTATAATTTTGCATTGTCTCTGTTTTATCTTTGCTTTTGCATGTTGTATTCCATCTCTTCAGACTGTGTACCTTATTTGAATTCAATTACTCTTATAATATTTGCATTGCTTTATTTAATTCTACGTGTGTTTGTTTCATTCAACATTGAATGCTCGTTTATTTCTTTTTAATTTGTTTTAATTCAGTGATTCATTGACTAATGACTGAACTATTGATATGTTTGA
>NC_090253.1:55308856-55330245 GCF_037325665.1 Littorina saxatilis | reverse complement strand
TCTCTCTCTCTCTCTCTCGCTCTCTCTCTCCACCCATTGCACACCGGTTGGACCGTACATAAGGTAACGTTAAATTATGCTTGTGCAACGTATGGGGAGTATCACTTATAACCTCAGGGTATCTCTTATCCTGTTGCGCATCTATAGACTAGAGACAGCGCTGGTTAGACTAAAACATGGATCGGGAACTTCAGTACGTACTTAGGACTACCGCGGCTGTGCTTGCAAGTTTGGATAGTTCTTTCTTTCTCATTTGATCCGAGTTTTATCTGTCTCATTAAATGCCATTTTTCTACCTACTACACATATAGTTTTCCTAATTGATTCCCGAAGATAAGTTAGTTTCGCTTCCACGTTTCGGTTTTCACTAATTCAACATGGCCGGCGTCGGCAATGCATCTTTGATCATCATCTTCTTCCGAAGAGGACTGGGTTCTTGCGAACGTCTCAGAGTCCTGCGGTTGAGTCACTGTTACCGATAGTGGTTAGCTCCGGCAAACAGGGAGATTAAAAAGGTGGGGAGGTTTAAAACTATGCGGTACAGGGGAGAGTGCGTTCAAGGGCGGGCTCTCATGCCCGACTGCACTGAGGAAACTGTGGCCGAGACGGGAGCGAAGGAGGGGCCTGCTTCGGCCGATGAACAAAGAAACTGTGATCGAACAAGTATGGTGTTACAAGGGGAAAGACCCGCAAAGTGAACTTAGTTGCCAAAGCCCGAAGTGTGACGACGGACTCGGTTTCCAGCAACTGTCCACCGACTCAGCGGCAAAATATGAGTTGACACGTCCGAGGTGAAAGGTAATAGTCTCTTCTTATTAGAATGTAAGGTCATTGTTTATGACTAAAATACAGTAGAATCACATAATGCACGAAGAATGGAACATGTACATGGAATAAGATTGTCCGTCCACTAAGACACATTCCTAAAGGTGGAACCAACATCCTGACGGCTATGCAGAGAAAGTGTTCTTTTTCAGAAATGCATTCAAATAAAACAAATAGGGAAATGCCCACTGAACAGAAACACCCAGGCTCCTGATTTTTGGTATGAATCCAAGTTGAGAGAGATCAGCTGAGCTAGGATTTTACATGGAATAAGATCATCCCTCCACTTGCATACAATGTATACAACCAGAAATGAAGATACAGTGTGCTTGATGTGGTGATCAAGTGACATTTTGCTATGAATGTGTTTAAGCAACTAGTAGCTTCTTCAGCGTTAATTCATTAAACAATCACTCTTATTCTTAGCACATAGAGCACATTGAGTGAGTGTGTGCATGTGTGTGTGTGTTTGTTATTGCAATGTAACTTGTAAGACCTTATAATATAAATATACACAAATTATAACACATGCTGGGATTCTAAATATGTTCTGTTTACTTGCAGGTCTCAGTTATTACCAAGCCCTGCCTCATTCTTCCCGCAACACTGACATGGTGCTGTTGTAGAACACAAGTAAGTCCTTTGATCATTTCCAAAATACACTAGTGCAATAGCTTGTGAGTGCAACTGGTGGTAATGAGAATATTTTACCACAAAAGGCTAAAGTACAAATAACAGATTTATTATGTTGGAAAAAGAAGTAAGCCAGAGCAAGTGATTAGTGTACCAGTTAGCTAGGGTGGATGTATTATATAATTACAATTTACAGTCAGCATAGAATGTTGAGGACATCTAGATTTTTCTCGCCCTGTGAATTCAACTGCAAATCAGATGGCATGAAGAAATCAATGTTATATCATGCTCTGCATTGAGTGAACCATTCTCTGTCATTCTGAGTGACACATCTCTTACTGAAAAACATGCCAGTAATTAAAATCCAGGCTACAATGGGATGGAAAAACCCTGGCAATTTCAAACCTCTGAATGATTGTGTCTTTGTTGTAGCAGGATTAGATCTTCACAAGCCTTAGTTCATCTTGTCTGCAAAATATATCAGTTTACAATTTAAAGGCCCACTTGCCTTGTCACTACAGTATAATGTGGCTATGCTTTAACATGGAATCCCTCATCTTGGCCACATACAAAAAATTATATATTCAGTGACTGCTTGCTGTGGTGAGTTAAAATGTGTGATGAAATATTTTCACAAAAAGGTACCAGTGTTGTTAACAAAACTAATTCTTTAACAAACAAACAAAAACCACTCTGCACAGAGAGCATTCAAGCTGATCTATGTTGCTATTCGTCCAAGTAGAGGGATGATCTTATCCCAAGTAAAAGCCTGACAAGATCTGAGACTGTGAAGCAAAATGTTTTTACATGGTAAAGTAAGCCTTTAACGAGCAAGTATGTCTATTGCACTGGGTGTTTTTATTATTATTGTATCATTTTTCTTTCAGGTAGTCTCTCTTTAAACTGACTTTCTACACCATGGTGTCTCTGGCAGTGTTATATTGGCAGAAGACAGTTGGAACTGGATTCCTCATTTAGATGGTAGGCATGTTTTGGGCTTTTGTGTTGCTTTGGTGTATGTGTGTGTGTGTGTGTATGTGTGTGTCTGTTCTATACCAGAAATAAACACACTGTTTGCTTGCTGTGGTGAAGTGACATTTTGTGATTTTTTTTTTTAAATGAGCTAGTACAGTTGTAGCTTTTACAGCATTTATTCATAACACAATCGCACTTGGCGCAGAGAGCAACCAGACCGTTCATTGTGGGTATGTGAACAAGTTAAGAGATCATGTCTTATCCCATTTTAAAGCCTGACCAGATCTTAGACGGTGAGCCAAATTGTTTTCATGAGAAGGAATGTGCCTTTCAGAAAAAATCTATTAACTACAGTATTACTTTACAAAACATATTTTAAGAAATGAAATGTGTTACAAGTAACAGCCATGGGGGTGATAGCCTGTAGGTGGAATAATAATCTTCAATTGCCCAGAAATGATTGTTATCTGGTCAAGAAATGCAAAGCATTTTGATGTTTGTGACGATTAGTTACTCTTTATCACGTTTGGTCCCTGATTTTGCTGTCCTTGTCTGCGTTGGGCAGGTGTGCGTCCATGATGTCATTGCTATTGAAAACTAATCTGTACTGCAAAGTAAATGTACCCGTACATGACGTACATGGCAGTTGTCAACCGGGGGCCAGCCATGACTGGGATTGATGTATCCACAGGCACTCGACACCAGGTGGGCGGGGCCAGTGGTTGGGGTGTGATTCCCTGCCTTACACCACCACAAAGTGTAGTATCAGCAGACAAGACTGAGCAGAACTTCTGCCCCCCCCCCCCCCCCTCATCCACCACTCACCAATGACCACTCAGTGCCATGTGCCTGCAGCTGTATCATAAACACTTTGTGACAATAGTTGTTACCTCCTTAGAACAGATCTTGTGATGCTCCTCAGTCAGTCAGTGTTTGATGGATGCTAACTGGTATACTTGACATAGTGTTCATATGAAAGTTTTATGTGTTGCAGCTCATCCAGATCACAGGTACACAAAGGAGCTGGTTACAGTGATAACATAGGCACATGGAACTGCTTATGGACTACTTTAGAAAGTGAGCGGTTACAACCAAGACTCTTCCGTCAGGAAGGTCTGCGGAAGGGTGCTTGATCTGTTTCCTCGGACAGGCTTTCAAGACTAGGTAGGTTAAACCACATGATTGGGCTTTAATTATGAATGCACTTCAAAATTCACTCTATTTCATTATCTTGTACAACCCCCCGCGGGTTAGGGGGAAGAATTTACCCGATGCCCCCCAGCATGTCGTAAGAGGCGACTAACGGATTCTGTTTCTCCTTTTACCCTTGTTAAGTGTTTCTTGTATAGAATATAGTCAATGTTTGTAAAGATTTTAGTCAAGCAGTATGTAAGAAATGTTAAGTTCTTTGTACTGGAAACTTGCATTCTCCCAGTAAGGTAATATATTGTACTGCGTTGCAAGCCCCTGGAGCATTTTTTGATTAGTGCTTTTGTGAACAAGAAACAATTAACAAATCTTCAATAGTACTGACCAAAGAAGAAGGTTTAATTGTGTCATCATGATTTGATACATATGCTTGACCCTGAAGATGTGTTTTATTTGTTGTGTTTCAGAACAAAGTCTGGTGAAGTAGAAGCTACCGCTGTAGGCTGGTGTAAGGCTGAAGAACCTCTGACAAGTCAATTTTAAAGCAACTGAGCACGAACCCAGGTACAAGACACAGAGCTCTCTTTCTCTCTCTTTCTATCGGTCTGTTATTCATAGAATGACATTAACAGTGACACAAGTAAATAATCTGTATCATTGTCTTGACCTCTAGAAATTTGGTAGAGAATAAGATGACTGATAGTATTATTTTGATTATTTCATGGTCATTACAGTGGCCTCCACCCCTGCCCCTTTTAAGACACCCCAATCTAAGACTCCTTCCTATTAATGACCCTGTTTTCGAAGACTTCTTGTTCATAACATCTGTAAATTCACTCCCATTTTAAGACTTGCTCCATTTGGACTTGGACTGGGTGGCCGAGTGGTAACGCACTTGCGCTCGGAAGCGAGAAGTTGCGAGTTTGACCCTGGGTCAGGGCGTTAGCAATTCTCTCCCCCCTTACCTAACCTAGGTGGTGGGTTCAAATGCTGAGACGAAAAACCGAGGTCCCTTCTTGTACACAACACATTAGGGTGTGCACGTTAAAGATCCCACGATTGACAAAAGGGTCAGTCTTTCCTGGCAAAATTGTATAGGCATAGATAAAAATGTCCACCAAAATACCCGTGTGACTTGGAATAATAGGCCGTGAAAAGTAGGATATGCGCTGAAATGGCTGCGATCTGCTGGCCGATGTGAATGCGTGATGTATTGTGTAAAAAAAAATCCATCTCACACGGCATAAATAAATCCCTGCGCCTTGAATATGTGCACGATATAAATTGCATAAAATAAAAAGATAAAATAAATCCCTGCTCTTAGAACTGTACCCACGGAATACGCGCGATATAAACCTCATATTGATTGATTGATTTTAAGACCTGATTTTGCTTATTTTGGATTTCGAAAAAAAGAAAAACAAATTCCCACTCTGTACAGAATTAAGCCAGGTTCATGATTTTTGTATGGACCAAGTTGAGAGATGGCATTTGTATAGGCCTGACCAGATCTGAGATGTTGAATCTAATTGCTTACGAAGAAAGCATTGTGTCATTATAGGCACACTACTTCTCGTCACCGTCTCAGTTCTGGCCAGGCTTTAACATAGGATAAGCTCATCCCTCAACTTTGTCACATATGAACAATCGACACACTGACTCTTGCTGTTGTGAGTTGACATTTTTTGATGAATTTATTTCTGGAAAAGGCACCATGCAGTGCTTTTTCAGGGGTGGGACTTTTCCGCGGATTTCCGCCGACACAACTTACGAATTCTGCTGGAGTAATCTATTTTTCCGCGTCACATTTCATTACAATATCTATGACTTGTTGAGTGAATGATTTGGAGAGACGTGGAGATGAAACAGAACACTGGAGGCTTGAGAGTTAAATTGTGCTGACTGAAAACTCCTGATAACTAATAGTAATTTTGAGGGGGGGGGGAGGTTGGGGAGTGTGGAGAATGTCTTTTTTGTCAGATTGCACAGATTTTAATGTACCATTTAACCAAAATTCGGGGTAACATGCCCCCGAACCCCCTGGAAAAAAAGGGATTTCCTCCTTTTTCATCACAAGAGAGTCCCACCCCTGTGTTTACAGAATTCCTTGTTTAAAACTATCACTGTGCACAGAGGGAAGAAGGGGGGGTGTATTTGACCACCCCTGCGTTTACAGAATTCCTTGTTTAAAACTATCACTATGCACAGAGGGAAGGGGGGGGGGTGTATTTGACCACCCCTGTGTTTACAGAATTCCTTGTTTAAAACTATCACTGTGCACAGAGGGAAGGGGGGGTGTATTTGACCACCCCTGTGTTTACAGAATTCCTTGTTTAAAACTATCATTGTGCACAGAGGGAAGAAGGGGGGGTGTATTTGACCACCCCTGTGTTTACAGAATTCCTTGTTTAAAACTATCACTGTGCACAGAGGGAAGGGGGGGTGTATTTGACCACCCCTGTGTTTACAGAATTCCTTGTTTAAAACTATCATTGTGCACAGAGGGAAGAAGGGGGGGTGTATTTGACCACCCCTGTGTTTACAGAATTCCTTGTTTAAAACTATCACTGTTCACAGAGGGAAAGGGGGGGGGTGTATTTGACCACCCCTGTGTTTACAGAATTCCTTGTTTAAAACTATCACTGTGCACAGAGAGAAGGGGGGGGGGTGGATTTGACCACCCCTGTGTTTACAGCAGAATTCCTTGTTTAAAACTATCACTGTGCACAGAGGGAAGGGGGGGGGTATTTGACCACCCCTGTGTTTACAGAATTCCTTGTTTAAAACTATCACTGTGCACAGAGGGAAGGGGGGGGGGGGTTTTTGACCACCCCTGTGTTTACAGAATTCCTTGTTTAAAACTATCACTGTGCACAGAGGGAAGGGGGGGGGGGGTGTTTTTGACCACCCCTGTGTTTACAGAATTCCTTGTTTAAAACTATCACTGTGCACAGAGGGAAGGGGGGGTGTATTTGACCACCCCTGTGTTTACAGAATTCCTTGTTTAAAACTATCACTGTGCACAGAGGGAAGGGGGGGGGGGGTGTATTTGACCACCCCTTTGTTTACAGAATTCCTTGTTTAAAACTATCACTGTGCACAGAGGGAAGGGGGGGGGGGGTGTATTTGACCACCCCTGTGTTTACAGAATTCCTTGTTTAAAACTATCACTGTGCACAGAGGGGGGGGGGGGGGTGTATGTGACCAAGTGAAGTGCATTGCTACATAATAAAATGAGCAAATCCGTCCCGTGAAGAAAACTTCTGCTTACTTAATTGTCAGATTTGCCAAGGCGTGTACATGAAATAAGATTATCATTCTAAATGCTGAATCAACATTCTGACTGTTTCCTATGAAACCAGGCTTGATTTTTGGTATAAATCCAAGTTAAGGGATAGCATGTGTAAAAGCAGAATTGTGTACAGAGGCAGCTTTGTGTTATTAAAGGCCGGCTGCTTTTCGTGAACACAGTTTGGCTCACATCTCACATCACCTGCCAGGCTTTTTAAAAAAAAAAATGTTTTACCATGGGATAAGACTATCCCTCCATTTAAGCACATACCAGCAACAAACACAGTGGTTACTTGTGATGAACTAGTGGCAAGACAAATGATTTAAGCATCACATAACCTTCCTAAGTGAAGTCAAGTTATGTGTCTGTGCCAGTGTGTGTGTGCATGTGTGTGTCAGCATAGAATGTTGAGGACAGTTCGATGGTAAATCACCCTGACAATTTTAGCCTATGATTGTGCCTACATTGTGGCAGGATTGGATGTGGATCTTCAAAAGCCTAAGTTAACAAAAAAAGTATGTAAAAGTACATTTTGAATAGTAGTTTTTTTCTCAGAGGGAAGATATCACAAGATATGATCGTTCCACTGCATGTATGCCACATAACTAAAACAAAAATTAAATGTTATTTTAATCGTCTTTTGGGTAAAACAAATACACCATCAATATATTATAATAATGATCTTGCTTGTTTACAGATGGACAACAGCTACTGCCAGGACCAGGTTACGCATAAAGAAAACAGTCAACACTTGGCTGGTGCTGCAGCTTCTTTGATGTCTATTTTTTTTTTTTTTTTTAAAGACAGACAGCTACCAGCTCATTCAAGACCATAGCCCCATCTTACTCACGCAGAACAGACAGCCATCTTTCGCCTTTGCACAGAACACTGCTGTCTGAAGGTACACATCAAAAGGATAGGTTTTGCACCTACAGCGTGCGACTGTGGCTAGGGTAGGAAGAACAGACTCTGCAACACGTTCTGAGAGGGTGGCCTTTTCTTGCCACCCGTACCCCTGTGCAACAAGACTTGGCCAGAGAGCACACATCCAAATGCAAACACTGAACACTGAAGAGGAAGAAGAAGAAGAAGGTGCCCACACAGAAGGACATAAATCTACTTTAAGGGCACACAAGTTTACAGCAGTTTATTGAATTGTAGCAGATTATAGGGAGAAAATGAACAAGCTAAATAGGCTGTACAGTACTTCACTTGAACAATGTATAAAGTTCCCTGTATTAAGAACATTTACAGATCACAAGACATTGTGTTTTCTTTTGTTTACAATACAAATGTTTCATAATAAAAAGATGTGCACTAGGCAAGATCCTTAAAATGTAAAACTAGTAGTGTGACAATTTTGAATTGTTCAGAGATGGTTTTTCTTCAGTGGTAAATGTTTTAGCTTTTTTTATAAGATCCCGTTAGGGAAGCATACTATAAAACCTTGACCTTCCAAACTGTGTTAGCACCCTGGGCTGCGATCATTGTGTTGAGCTACTTAAAGGCACAGTGCAGCTTACAGCCTTCGTTTTGCGTTTTTGTTGCAGCTGAGTGCATTTACAGTTCAAAAATCCTCCTATGGTAGTAAAACTACCCAACGACGACATCTGTGAAGCTCGACAGTTTCTTGTTCACGCGAGTGCATAAATTAACCTAGTTATTACGTGGTGTTTGGTCGGAGTTCGATTCAACTGAGTGATTCCGGCCTCCATTTTGTTTTATACAAACTCATGATGATGTCTGACATAGTTTGCTAGTGACGTGTCTTTTTGTGCATGATGTGGTGATCTACCTGATCTAAATTTAGATCCAAAAATAGGTCAAGACCAGCCGGGTCTGAGTACGAAATTGATTCGTAAAAAAATCGCAGTTCTTGACTCTTTGGGTGCAAGTCAATGAAACTTGTTAGTTCTTCTAACAGATAGCTGCCTGAGGTATGACTAAAAGCCCCAGGGGCTCCGTGCACCTGAATTTGACAAGTTCAGTACCTTCAGCAAGCGCAAGTACAGTAGAGAAGCGCTTGACACACTGAAAAAGGCCTACTACGAGCAAAAGAAAAAGAATCAGTGATGCATGTGCTTTTGATGTAATCTTCTTTGACATTATGATGACTACAAAAACTGACTGATGTGTTTTGTTTGTGAATGATGGATATATGTGCATGATTGCGTTTCGCAGACACAGTTGTCATGTGCGTTGTAATTGGCGACGAATGCTGGATGTACCAGGATTACTATTTTTGGGGCTGAGCATTACTCCAAAACACTTATGGGGGTAAACAGGTCTGCAGCACAACTACAAATGTAGAAATGTCGTCTGCATTTTGTATATTTTAAAAGGTTATTTTTGTGCACAGAACATACATCTGCAGGGAGGTTTGGAGGGTGAAGTTAGGATCTGTTAGGAGGCATACAGCATCACACTCATTTTGTGTGTGTGTATTTTGTGTTGACAGATAAGACACTGTCATTCCAGCAGAAACCTGTGATGATGCACATTTTATTGAAGTGACCAGCTGAAATTGTATGTACGTTGTTATGAAATTGACAAATGATCCCTGCTTTGCAATCCTGGGTTAATGATATTGCCAAAATTAAAACGTGGAGGAAAAAGTGAGTGTAAACCTATTCTTGTGGTGGTGGTGGTGGTGGTGGTGGTGTGTGTGTGTGTCTGGTTAGTGTGTGTTTGAGTGTGTGTTAAACAAACAACGACAAACAACACCAAACCTACATCAAACAAGCACAACAAAAACAAATTACACAAAAAAATGGCAAAAATCAGAATATCAACTGAGAAAAAAAACCGTGGCTGAATGCAATACTTATTATAACTTAAAAAGTAAAAGTGTGCGTGTGGATGTGTGCGTATGTTTGAGTGTTTTAAACAAACAACAAACCTAAATTAAAGAAGCACAACAAACAAACAAAAAACCTGGCAAAGTTCTGAACATTAACACAATGCTGCTGTCTGCTTTGAGGGGAGGAATAAAATGACTGAAGCCGGACTGCCGAGAGGAGGAAGGAGGGGGAAAAGAACACGCAGACATGAAAACACACACAACTCCATGACAGATAAACTGCTTATGTTCAAAAATCAAGAATATTTAAGCGTGCACACACGCACGCACACACACACACACACACACACACACACACACACACACACAGACTCTCCTCGTGAAAGTAAAGGTAAACTCGAACTTGAAGGTAAGTATAAATGTTTGATATGGAAGAAACCTGTGATAAAAGTCTTTGTATAAATCATCGGTACCAACAAAATTCAGTTGCCACAACGCGTAAAAGGACATACTGTAGTTTCAAATTAGTAACAATCTAAGCCATTTTAATCAGCACTGGTGTCCGGCAAGCACTAACAGATACAACAGCACGTGTATGCATCTTGAAGTAATAAGACCTTGAAGTAGGCCTAGAGTTTACACTATGCATTATGTAATGCTTTAATTCAGCTGCCTAACTGTGGAACTTTGCAAATCAGTGTGTGAGGACCGTTTCACAAAACAGACAAAACACCCTCTCAGTTATTTACACAAATCAGTTCCAGAATGTGCGTGTTCCTTTTCCGTCTCTACAAATTAATGTTATCTGGGGGGAAAACGAATCATTGTCGCTTCCGCCCTCAGTTATAATTGCCTGAGCATAATAGGAAATGCAACAGGTGTAGTCTTCCGCCTGATTTTTAGTCAAGATATTTCGACACAGAATGTTTCTTTCTTTTTTCTTTGTATGTTCACAAGCTCACATACAATCATTTATGCAACACTGACAATAAGACCAGACCAGAGTTGTGATTGAAATGGGCAGTTTATTTAATAAAGCTCCAGAATGAATAAAAATACATGACAAAATAAGGTGGTCCCGCTGTACAAAGCCGGTTACCAAACACACACACACACCAACACACACAAACACACTCACGCACGCACACACACACACACACACACACACACACATGACACACACACACACACACACACACACACACACACACACACACAGAGTAACATTGTACAACTTACTGTCACATTCAAGCGGGAACACCAAACAAAACGTATCATCAAATGAAACAACATTTTAAGTGGTCAACTGAGCAGATGACCACAAACCACACTTGAAATCTTCACATCGTTAACACTTTCTCCTGTATCCACAAAAGTCATTTATGCTGACTAGATAATGACATAATAAAATGACATCAATAAAACCATTCCCTTTTTTATTTTAAAGAAAAACAAGAAAATTAAAATAACGCAAAGAACTGATGCTCAGTAAGGTTGGGTATCGATCTCAAATGTGTGCATAGCTAATTACATGTAACCGGCATGGACTGGGGCTAGAATTGGCCTTTCTGTCAGGCAACTCGGCCTCTAATTGGTTTTATATTGTCTGATCCCCCTCCAGAAAAAAACAATACCATTTGCCCCGTGCTTCTGCGCCCACAAAAAATATTCGGGAATAAGAAAAGTTCAAATTTTAGGCACCCCACATACAACCCTAATTGTCAGTCAATTACTTTACTGCAATCAACGTTGATTTTAAAGTACCATGTCATTATTATTTTGGAGATAGATTTGAAAAAGTCCATAATTGCAGACTGCGTATTGGTATGAGTGATTTGAATTTTGATTTATGTCAGCGGCACCTCAAGGAATGCCCCAAATGTGAGTGCGGTTACCCAAGGGAGACTGCTGAGCACTATTTGTTGCATTGACCCTTGTGTAGAGATGTACGATTATTGTCAATTGATAACTGATTATAAGTTTATTGAAATATTATTGAAAGGCATCCCGCAATATTCCCGGAATGTCAATCAGACCATATTCATAACTGTACAAGAATTTATTAAGACAACCAGGCATGTTCCGTACATGAGCCTCTACATTTTATTCATAATGTTCATTTGACACTGTCATGAGACAAATGCTGCCTGACCAATTGTTCTTCGTAATTTCTCTCGTGTTTTGTGTCCTTGTTTCGACTTATCGATTATGGCCCAATCGTTATGTAATTTAGTGCCATTTTCGCCGATCACAAAATGTATTAACTTTGCGTGTGTGTCTTCTGTGCATTTAATATTATTGTGACGTGACCCACTCTTCCAACATTTCTGGCGCTCCAAGTCTTCGTCGTCCTTTTTTTTTCCCCCTTATGCTGAATTCTGTTCTCTCGTACCCCATTACTTTTTGTTTCTTGTTTTTACCCCCACCAAGTTCTGTACTACCACCCCCTCCATTTTTTGATTGCTTGCGCATCAGGTTTGTCTGTTTGTTTTCGTTGTCTGAAATGAGTAAATGTATCTAGTCCGCCATCATGCTAAACTTTGTTATGTACATACCAGGATGACTTAAAATAAGCATTTATGCTTGAGTTATCTTAAAAAAACAATGCATTGTTTCTGTCATGATAACAAATTGAATAAAGTTTTGTAAACCAATGGACTGATTATAGTTGACCCTGATATGTGATTACGGGATAGTGTCACATTAATTTATTTCTACTTTCACTTGTACTTTTGTACTTAAAACAAATCACTGAAATGTAAAAGTTATTATTTTTTCCATTGTGAAGTGTCGTCAGTCTCCTCAAGGTAATGCAGTCAAACTCAACCAAAAGTTGGAGGGGCTTCTTCATACTTTCAGTGTGTGTGTGTGTGTGATTTCTTTTGACACTATGCACGTTTGTATATAACCGCCTGTGCACAAAAAGAAGAACATAATCGAATCTTATCATTCATTTTCGCTTAATTGATTGATTGGTATGCATGTTTCTAACAGTGACCGTTACCAAAGTGAGTATAGTGCGCTTCCCAAGCATAAAACGGTGCATGACTCTGGATTTGCGTCTGAGATATTGACACATCACTGTGAGAAAAAGCGTTAATGAAAAAAGAAGACTATTTATTTTCCTTGAGCATTATCTTAAAGTGGTGTGCCAAAAACTTTTAAATTCAAAAATTCAATATTTAACTTTAGGAAAAGCACTGTAGAGAGAAAACCACGCTTGTGTGTTCAGAATAGTCTCCATGTGGTATCAATATAAATGATTCAAATGTATGGAAGAGAAGCTGTTTCTGCTGGATTAATACACACACACAATTGTGCACTCACACATAAGCACGCATGCATGCTCACACACACACACACACACACACACACACACACACACACACACACACACACACACACACACACACACACACACACAGAAACAACAAATTCATTATGACAAAACCAAATACGAAGTCCTATTTCACAAATTTTATATCTTCTCCTTTTCACCATATACAAATACAGTCACGAAGTACATTTATAAGGCCAAATTATTAAGAAATATTATTTTCTGTGCTTGAATTACCCAGTGTGTAGCATGATCACCACGAAGGTACAATTCACAGAAGTTGAGTAATCACTTTACAAAACCCATACCAGTACCACATTGTTATGTTAAATCCTATTTATTAACCCACACAAATAGAAGAAGATAGCTTTGTGAAGACTTTCATTTTCCAACCAAATGCTGTTCAAAGATTATTCTTTCTTTCTATATTTGGTGTTTAACGTCGTTTTCAACCGTTCAAGGTTATATCGCGACGGGGAAAGAGGGGGGGGGGGGGGGGGGGGGATGGGGGATGGGATAGAGCCACTTGTTAATTGTTTCTTGTTCACAAAAGCACTAATCAAAAAATTGCTCCAGGGGCTTGCAACGTAGTACAATATACTACCTTACTGGGAGAATGCAAGTTTCCAGTACAAAGGACTTTAACATTTCTTACATACCAATCAATATGAGGCTTATATTGCGCGTATTCTGTGGGTACAGTTCTAAGCTCGGGGATTTTATTTTAATTTTATTTTATGCAATTTATATCGCGCACATATTCAAGGCACAGGGATTTATTTATGCCGTGTGAGATGTAATATTGTTTTACACAATACATCACGCATTCACATCGGCCAGCAGATCGCAGCCATTTCGGCGCATATCCTGCTTTTCACGGCCTATTATTCCAAGTCACACGGGTATTTTGGTGGACATTTTTATGAAAATTTATCTATGCCTATACAATTTTGCCAGGAAAGACCCTTTTGTCAATCGTGGGATCTTTAACGTGCACACCCCAATGTAGTGTACACGAAGGGACCTCTGTTTTTTTCGTCTCATCCGAAAGACTTGAACCCACCACCTAGGTTAGGAAAGGGGGCAGAAAATTGCTAACGCCCTGACCCAGGGTCGAACTCGCAACCTCTCGCTTCCGAGCGCAAGTGCGTTACCACTCGGCCACTGACACGATACACCAACACGATATTAGCACTCCAGATTTTTATCTCGCAGTTTTTCTGAAGGACTTTGCATTTGAAAACTATTCTCAGACAAAATATGAGTTTAAACTGCAAGTACATGTACAGGGAGTCTGAAGGGTTCAAGTCGGATGAGATAGACTACTGTTGTGGCAATCTTCGAATTTGAAAATAATTTTTTTAAAAGAGTAAAACTCATAGTTCTTCTTCTTCTTCGCTCATGGGCTGAAACTCCCACGTTCACTCACAAATTTGCACGAGTGGATTTTTACGTGTATGACCGTTTTTACCCCACCATTCAGGCAGCCATACGCCGCTTTCGGGGGAAGCATGCAGGGTATTTTTGTGTTTCTATAACCCACCAAACTCTGACATGGGTTACAGGATCTTTTCCGTGCGCACTTGGTCTTGTGATTGCGTGTACACACGAAGGAGGATAAGGCACTAGCAGGTCTGCACATAAGCAATGACCTTGGAGATCAGAAAATTCTCCACCTTTAACCTACCAGGCGGCCGCGATTTTGACTCATGACCTTCTGAATAGGAGGCCGATGTCTTATCCACAAGAACACCGAGCCCGTCCAAACTCCTAGTAAAAACAACAACTGCAAATCTGGGAGCAAAATGTAAATGGTTACAGTTTCAACTATCCTTCCCCTTTATATCAGCATTTTTGGAAACCTAAACGAAAGAGTATTCAAGAACAACAGTCACGGATTCAGATTTAAAAAAACAAATGGTAACTATGCTTTTTGGAAATTCTTTCTTTAATTGGTGTTTAACGAAGGTTATATCGCGACAGGGAAAGGGGGGGAGATGGGATAGAGCCACTTGTTAATTGTTTCTTGTTCACAAAAGCACTAATAAAAAAAATGCTCCAGGGGCTTGCAACGTAGTACAATATACTACCTTACTGGGAGAATGCAAGTTTCCAGTACAAAAGACTTAACATTTCTTCCATACTGCTTGACTAAAATCTGTACAAACATTGACTATATAAGAAACACTTAACAAGGGTAAAAGGAGAAACAGAATCCGTTAGTCGCCTCTTACGACATGCTGGGGAGCATCGGGTAAATTCTTCCCCCTAACCCGTGGGGGGTCCTTTGGAAATGCGCTTCAGACAAATGCCTTTGCACACGTTATGTTACTCACAGCAAAATGCAAGAATAATTGGGGACCATATGGGATGGGGCAAATTGGGAGGGAGCAATTCGGGACACCACCATAAATATCTACCAAATATTTACAAATAGCTATCTTAGTACATGCATAACATGCTGTACCAATACACAATTTCTTTAAAATAACTATGTAAGGATTATTGGCAGTCTCCCGGAGCATGTTTCACACTATCCTGCGATCAGGACAAGCGACTGACTGTGATGTGTATGCTGTGCGGCGTGCGCTACATAAGAAACCTTTTTTTAAATTTGTATTAAATATAATCACCTGAGCCACGAATGGCTAGCTGACAGCGGCTATCTTTTACACAACAAATTCTGAACTCTGATGAACTCGTGACCGCTGATTTTTAAAGGCAAGGGGTATCATATTGTGCGCATGGCATACACATCCAAGTTGGTCGTTTGTCCCGATTGTGGGATACAGCCCGTCAGAGGCGTAGAGCGTGCTCGAGATGTTTTGAAAAACCTGACTGCAGTACAGGGATTTTTACACCTCCGGACTGCTGATAATCCTAACAGAATTATTTTCAAAAACCGTCTATTGCCTTGAAAGCAAACCTGGAATTTCTGATGCGAGTTGCCAGAAAGAAAGTTCACTAACAAGATCCAGGCCAACACCACCCCCCCCCCCCCCCATCCCCCTAAATAACACTAAGGAGTGAGGTGAGCTTAAATAACTAATGAATTAATCAATCAATAAATTCTCTGCTGAAATCCCCAACTTCGCGCATCGAAGCTATGAAAAACAGGACACTGCCACGTTTCCATTCAGCTAAACGCCACACCATTTTCAAGAGGGGATGTCTCAGGAAGAAAGATGTGACGCTCCCGATTCATATGTTTCAGAAGACAGCCCACCTGAGAAAAAGAAGAACACAATATAGAAATAATAACAACCTGTCAACCACAAATACATTAAAGTTTTTCAAACAGTTCACTAATCCGACAAACTCATGCTCGTTTCTGGTGCATTTGATAAAGCCAATTACGGGTAGATGCTAGACAACAGCAAAACCACCACCACATAACAACACAAGATTGTTTATGGTTGTTTACAGTCTCTTGAACACAGGAGTCAATCGAGACCATATATATATAACAAGAAGCATAAAAAAGCACTTCAGTTTGAAACCCAGGTTCAATGTAGTAAATGATATTGCATCAATGTTCCATCCATCCTCAGCACTTTCAAAACCAGTTTCTTCTAGGTCATACACACCTTTTCCTCGATTGATCCACAGTACATCAGATCGCTATTGTTCTTTTTATGATTTGCACCAAGGGAATGATTAACATTTCTGTCTTAGTCATATGTAACAAGCTTTAAGCAAAAGCATAATATTCTACACATTCACATATTGTAAGGTTGAAGGGGTCTATGTCGACCAAAAGAAGGTGTATTCCCCATAGCCATAGGTGTTTTCCTTGTGTACCGGGGAATACAGTTGGATTTTCTGTAAAGAAGTATAATATCGTACAATCTTGCGCCAAGCGCGTGACTGCGGTTAGATAGGAGAATCTATTTAAAATCCTGAATTCGCGTGCGGCATCCAGTCAAGCAAAACATGCTTCGACCGTTTATCAAAACGGATTTAGTTAAAGAAACATCTGCACCCCCACCCCCAACAGCCTGGTATTATGTTTTCCTCGCTGGTACTCTCGTCCATTGAATCACTTTCACTTTCGTAAGCTTGAAGTAACTCCATGGCGTCTAACGGAAGTATATTCCCTGTATATGTACAGGAAATTAACATACAGGGAATACAGCCACTGTTGGTCGACATAGACCCCTTCTAAAGTGCTGCAGTAGTTACCTTTCCCTCCAAGGACCAAGCTGTTCATCCACTGTAGGGCTGACCCTTAGCAGAGTGAGTGGCGAATCCTGGCTGATAAATTTCCTTTCATTTTCCATGAATGAAGAATACCAGCTGGGTTCTTTTATTCATGGACCTGTGTTCTGCAACACACACAAATCAGCCACCATCTTGTAAATATATGTAAAAGAAAGCAAGTGGCAATCTGAATAACAGAATACAAAATGATCAATCCACACAATCATACTTCAGCACTGAAAGTCCACAAAATGAAGCACTGCTAGTACATGTACTTCTCATAATTTACTGAAACTTTACTCGTCAAAACAACCATTTGTTTTATCAACTTTACTCGCATGTGGCGAGTAGATTAACATTTCTACTCACCATTTACATGATTTTTACTCGCCATGGCGAGTAATTGAAAATACTTGCCACTTTCAGGCCTGTACTTGTGCATGAGATGTGTTTACCATCCATATGCCCAGACCATGCGCCCTTCTGTTGTGCTCAGAACAGTAAAGAGTTGCTTGCTGGGGTGGTTGTTCATAAGTTAACAGTTCACAAGAGGGCACAAACAAGAGCAAAAACACAGGTGCCTGATTCAAACTCATTCAAATGCAGAACCTTATTTTTGCATGAACAGAGTAAGACATGATTCTTACATAGCTGACCCTACCCCTGGCAGAAAAGTGCTTGAAATTGTCCATGTGGTCTCTATCAGTACATTTGATGCGTATTTGTGATACATATATACTGATATAGAGACAAGTAACAAGTGGACATTTCCTCTGACACCTCTACCATTTGTACACCTGCACAAATCTCCTGCCATAGACTACAAAAGGAAAACATACAAATCAAAACAAACACAAATTTAACCTAATGTTTACCTTTCAGCAGCAGAAAAGGCTGTGTTTTCTGTGGTGTCTCAGAGTAAAGCCACGGTGTTGGAGATCTATGCAAAACTAGGCTGTAGGCAAGGTCCAACATCTTTAGCTGCACACACAAAAAGAAGAAGCAAGAAATCACATGACATAGATGACATTCCTCACTAGTACAAAACCACAACTACACTAGTCAACTACCAATGTAAGAATCATAGTCCTGCAAGATTACCCTCTTAAAAAGTAAGATTGCTTTCATTCAAACACTACCGTGGGACCAAACTCCCCCCCCCCTCCTTTTTTTGAGTTTTTCCTACATGTGTGTTGATGTTTCCATTAATTCCAAGCCCTGAAACTGTGAACTTGAGATCTTTATGTATGCACACAGTCACAGGCTTAATAAGCTATTCAGAAACCAAGCAGAGTCTGCACAACGTCAATTCTGAGAAATAAATCCCCACAACCGGTTTCAAGGCCACTATACCGACTGAGCTATTGCTTGCCATGCCAACCTCCACCCCCATTTGGAACATGCACAACTAGTATACCCATACACATGTAATAATACTGCTTGCCCCCACCCTCCAAATCAATAAACACTAAATGTATGCAATCAGTAATCTTTTAGTTAGTAGTTGACTAACATCAAAAACACTCAATGAGTGCAAACAAAAACATGTGGCGAGAGGTCCTTCGCCTATCAAGCCCCTGTGACCTGGAATAGATTACCACTGCCTCTCAGACACACAGATTCTCTCACTACATTCAAGACAAATCTCAAAACACACCTCTTTCAGCGCAAGTGATTCCCCCCCCAGCATCTCCCCACCCACCCCATCCCGCCCCACCTCACCCCCTACCTAGCGCCTAAAATAACGTGTATATATATTTTCTGCGCTTTGTGTCAGCACTGTGTGAGTGTGTGTAAATAGTACCGTTGACACGTTTTTATATGGAAGCCTACTGTGGTTCTTGTGCTTAGGCTGTGTATTGGACTGTCATTGTATGCCTGCATTATTAGTTGTCAGTAATTATTACATGTGCTGATTGTTCTCTTTGCCTGCGCGCGTATAGTATGTTGGTTATGTTTGGTCATAGTATGTTTGTTTATGTTTGGTCGTTATCTTGCCTGTGCGTGTATTTTATGTTTGGTCGCTTTCTTTGCCTGTGCATGTATAGTTTGTTGGTTATGTTTGGTCGGTTTCTTTGCCTGTGCGTGTATAGTATGCTTGGTCGATGTATGTATTGTAAAGCGCTAAGAGTAGACATTTTTTCTAGAATAGCGCTATAAAAGTTTGCATTATTATTATTATTATCACTACTCTCTCCACACCCACCCACCCTCTTGCACATCAGCGACACACCCCCATCGCCCAATCATTTCCATGATTCTCTCTGCCATATAGTTATCCTAAACACTAAGATTATGACACATTTGTTTTCCAATTAGGAACATAAAAAATTACTGTAAAAAAAAATGTACAATCATGCACTCTCTGAGTCTGACAAGAGAGTGTGAGAAAAGTCAAGAAAGCAAGACATGTGTGACATAACTAAATCTTCTAATCTATTCCTGAGATTTACTCTTGACAGCTTAAAATGGAACCTCATGCACTTACTGTTCTGAATTGTAGAAATTTCTTGTAGTTATAGCAGCAAAGGCAGTTTTATTGGGTACCACCAGGTGTCACTCTGTCATCATCTGATCAAGCATTCAAGCAAATGGTTCAGCACTGAAACAGTAAATAGCAAGAGTGTACAGAAAAATACACAAACTTTCTCATTAATTTGTATCTTCAACTTCACATTATTCATAAATAATGATACCTTACTTTGACTAAGTTTGAGTAGGATTAACACCATGCAGAGCCAGAAGTTAACTTGAAATAAAATAACTATACGTTACTCAATACTGCACTCAATGAGTCAATTGTCAGCAAAGGTGATAATCAATGCAAGGTAAAACCAAAGGATGCAACTCAGTCAGCAATTGCAAAAACTACATAATTCTAATCAAGCTGTCAGTTTCATTAGCTATCAGAATTCAAAACATGTTCTTGTTTTTGTTGTTGCTGTTGTTCATGACTACATTAATGTATCTCAGCATTTCTAGTTTCTACACTATAGCCATTAAAAAAACCAAAAGAAGTGTCCCAATGTTTAATGAAGCGCTCTTGCAATTAAGTCACAATTGTTTGCAGTTGCTGAGAAAAGCTAATAGTAATAGTCCTTACAGTAAGTTGAGTAACAAATTATAAACAATTGCTGTTAACACTCATAGTACAAGAGAGCAAACCACTGCAAAACTATAGTCATTTATCAATGTTATGCTTGCCATCCACCCCCGACCCCAAACCTCTCCCATATTTTATGTACATCAGACTAGTATTCTTGTTAGTTCATTTCAGCTGTAACAGTGACAACACGTTTGCACACTACAGACCTGGAAGTGGAAATGTTAACACATGGAGTGCTAAATTTCAGGATACAATCTGTTTGTTTGTTTGCTTAACGCCCAGTCGACCACGAAGGGCCAATCAGGGCGGTGCTGCTTTGACATTTAACGTGCGCCACACACAAGACAGAAGTCGCAGCACAGGCTTCGTGTCTCACCCAGTCACATTATTCTGACACCGGACCAACCAGTCCTAGCACTAACCCCATAATGCCAGACGCCAGGCGGAGCAGCCACTAGATTGCCAATTTTAAAGTCTTAGGTATGACCCGGCCGGGGTTCGAACCCACGACCTCCCGATCACGGGGCGGGCGCCTTACCACAAGGCCAACCGTGCCGGTCATACAATCTGTTTCAAAGTACAAACACTGGCAATCGGAGAGAACAGTGTTACTGTAAGTCTTTACAGTAACATCAAACAGTATCCCCTCTTTTTGGTAGTACAGTGGAACAACACTTTTAATATCCCCTGATTAAAGACTCCCTCCCTTTTAAGACCCTGTTTTCTCAGATTTGTCTGTCCACAACCTCTCTATATTTACTCTCATCTCAAGACTTCTTCCTTTCAAGACCTGATTTTTTCAGATTTGTTTAGGTCCTAAAAGGAAGGGGGGGGGGGGGGGGGGGGGGGGGGTTCGATCGACTTTACTGGTACCGTGAAACCGAAAGTGACCAAGTCATCAAGGGCACGTATATTCCTGCTGCTCTGTTAGCACCGATCATATTTTAGAAACGTTGCACTCTGTCGTCAACACGAATGTAGGAATAAAAATAGTATTACCTTCACCAGCTGTCTCCATGGAGTCGAAAGACCATCGGCCGGTTTGGCTCGCTTGTGCCATTCCTGGATGAAA
>NC_090253.1:55288856-55303856 GCF_037325665.1 Littorina saxatilis | reverse complement strand
TTTGCATTTTCGGCAGAACAAAAAAAAAAATTCGGCGGAAATCCGCCATTCGGCGGACAATTCCCATGCCTGAGTTTAGTCTGAATCGCTCTACACACACACACACACACACACACACACACACGCACGCACGCACGCACATACACCACGACCCTCGTTTCGATTCCCCCTCGATGTTAAAATATTTAGTCAAAACTTGACTAAATATAACAAAACTTGACTAAATATAAAAAGGGGAACTGCAACAATGGGGGCTCTGTCCGGAGATCTATACTGAACTCGTGTTCGTACCTAAGAAAAACTTGCATTAACAACTGGTTTACCCCATAAATTAGTTAGTCAAATTATCCGTGAAGCGACGGAAATTAGAATATTTTCTGGAAAAATCTTTCTTCATTTTTTTTCTTCAAAATTCAAAATCGTTTCCTGCTTCATGTCGGATTCACTCATATACAGACCAGACGGTGGTAAGTAGAATATTTAAATTATTTCTGTACGAAGAAATTTTAAATAACTCCGTGTTTGATTTGGGTACATTCTGCCCAAAGAATCTTCGCGATTGCTGTTGTTCACGAACAGCGTTTTTGCTAAATTAATTCGTGGAAGGATTTCCATCTAGTTCGTCGAATAGTATCATAGTCATAAGGTAAGACATAGAATTGATGTTCGACAACTTCACAGGAAATTGGCAGTTTACTAACGAACTGTCGGTTCGAATTATACTCTCAAGTTCTGATCAAAACGGTGAGTGTGTTATAATTCCAACCAGGATGGACGCTCGATAGTACTAGGACCTTAGTTTAAGTTCAGATTAAATTATAACTCTAGTCGGAGTAACATTTAAAACGTGTTGCTTATTTAAGTTGTGCTTCACATTATTAGTTATCTATAACCCGCGGGTTGATAGTTAATAGTGGGGAAAACTTCTGTGGGTGTGTTTGACAGACTGAAGGTCGTCATCACATAAGGCTTTGTAAGGCAACTTACTCAGCGACACACCGCTAAGTCCTAGTTAGTCGTTTCGGTTCAAGATAGAGACGAAGGACAGGTGTAGGAAAAATCACGTGCGCGTGTAACATTGTTTGTACCAGTGTTGAAAGGTTGAACAATACCTGCGGGTAAGAGTCTTCCATATTAGAGTACCACCAAGAGTGGATGTACCAAAGTTTTGTATTTTGAGGGATTACATAAAATGGCTGATACCAGACATCATCAGCACTACACCAGATTCTCGTCAACTGTGGGCATAGACCCAGAATATACAGAAGGAGCAAATCTGATTGATATCACCGATCTAGGTGATGACGGCCACGCCGCTCAGCCTGTGAACGGACATGTCGAGCAGGCCGTTCCATCAAGTCCCAGCGTCAGTTCGATCAAGGAATTGATCACCATGGGGAAAGAGTTGGGTTTGGAGGGAAAGGAACTACAGTCATTCGTCCAAGGGGAGAGGGATAAAGAACGAGCAGCTCAAGAGCGTGAACATGAGCGAGCAGCTCAAGAGCGTAAAGATGAGCGCCAATTCAAAGAGAATGAGAGAGACAGACTCTTTAGGATAGAAGAGCTGCGCATTCAGAGCGAGGTTCAGATGAACACGAATGAAAACGCAGCTCATCCTTCCCAATCCTCACATGACCATGATCCCCGTTTCATTCCCAAAATCCCTTACCTTGATGACAAGGATGACGTTGAATCCTGGCTCAAACAGTTTGAACACTATGCCAGAGATATGAATTTGGACGAATCAAAGAAAGTCTCCCGGCTGATATACTTCTTGAAAGGTAAGGCCCGTACCATCGTGTCCAAAATGGACGATGAGGATGTTGACGACTATGAAAAGGTGAAGAGCGCGTTATTTGAAGGATTCCAGCTCACCGCTGAGCAATATCGCATGAAATTCCGCAATACTAGACGTAATCCCGCGGAAACTTACAAAGAACACATCACTAGACTCGATCGGTACCTAACCAAGTGGATCGAGCTTGATCCGTGCGAGAAAACTGTCAAAGGATTAACCGATTTGATCCTGCGAGAGCAGTCCTTGCAGTCAATGCCTTCTGATCTCGCCGTGCATGTCAAAGACCGGAACCCGATCAATGCCAAGGAGATGGGAAAACTCGCGTCCGATTATGAGCTGAACAGAAGCCAAAATAAATTGAGACCGACACCAACGCGAACTCCTCAGGACGGAACGAAACGTTTTGAGAAGGATCATAAACCATCACCTCAACAAGGTAAAAGATCTTCTTTGACACCGGCGGAACGCGAAAAACTCCGAGAAGCAGGACTATGCTTCTATTGTCGCGTGGGTCTACACCGTTCGAGCGATTGTCCCTTACGGAAAAAAGGCAACACCGCCGGAGCTGTGACGGTTGAAGATGTCCGACGCAAAACACAGGGAAGAAAATCCCCGTTAGATAAATTGTGTCGAGACTGCACCACAAAAAAGTTTTCGGATCTAGTTGACGTCAAAGTCAACGGCAAACGAGTGACCGCCCTGAGAGACTCGGGCTGTAGCTCGATTGTGGTGGCCGCACATCTTGTGCCGGCCGACAAAATGACTGGTCAGAGAAAGAGGACCACGTTAGCGGACAAAAGTAAAGTCCGGTACTGCGAGACCGCGATCATTCATGTGGATTCGCCCTTCTTCTGCGGAGAGACAGAAGTCGTGGTCATGGCGGATCCCATAATGCCGGTGCTCATAGGGGAGTTCCATGGAACTCAGAACGACAGGAGGAAAACACCGATTTTCCCTGTCAGAGAACCTGCCTGGTATCACGACAGCGCTGAGACAGTAGCTGGGGCCGTAGATACCAGAGCACAGTCCAAATTGGACAATGATAGAGACAAATCTGCGAGTAAGCCAACTAGCCGGGAGCCAACATCGGATATGTTTACTCCAAAGGACTTACGCGAGGCTCAGAAGACCCTCGGACAATCTGGTCTCCAGCCTCGTCGCCAACGACCATCTTGTCTCCGACCACACCGCCATCAACTTCCTCGTCAACATCACCAAGCCAGCACAGAAGCGGAAGATGGTCACACGTCGCAAGCTACGAGACATTGAGACAGATGCTTTTGGAGACGAAGCTGCCCTGCTGCTTGCCCAGCGAGACCCGTCCACTGACCCCGCCCATTTCTTCAGCTTGACTCTGCGCCAGCTCCTCGACAAACACGCCCCGCCATCTCTATGCGCAGTCTCTGAGCGACAGCCGGCTCCCTGGTTCTCTGAGGACATCACAGCCGCCAAGATCGAGAGACGGCGAGCAGAGCGTGCATGGCGACATTCTGGCCTGGAGGTTCATAAGCAGATTCTCAGGGATGCGGTGCGTCGAGTCACGAAAGCCATCACTGCTGCCAAGATCGAGCACTTCCACGACTGCATCGTCAACGCCTCATCATCCAGGGAGCTGTTCTCCATCATGTCCTCTCTCCTGGGCTCCTCCCCCGCTGCCCCCTTACCCACTGCTCACCCACCACAGGATATCCCGGAGTTATTCTCGGAGTTCTTCAAGGACAAGATTGACAAGCTTCGGAAAACACTCGATGAGCAGCCCTTCGTCCCGTCCCCACCCTCCCCTTCCTTCTCCGGCTCCCCCCTCACGTGCTTTCAGCCTGTCACTCAAAACCACGTCAAGCAACTAATCACCAAGACGGCCATCAAGACCTGCGAGCTAGACCCCCTGCCAGGCTTCCTCTTCACCAAGTGTCTGGACAAGCTCCTGCCGTCTATCACAGATATCATCAACATATCCCTGGCCACAGGCGTCGTTCCCGACTGCTTCAAGTCTGCCGTTGTCCGCCCACTCATAAAGAAGCCCGGCCTTGACGTCAACGAGTTGAAGAACTACCGTCCTGTGTCCAACCTGCCCTTCCTCTCCAAGCTTTTGGAGCGTATCATCCTGGAGCAGTTGAGCGCCCACCTGTCTCGGAACTCGCTGATGCCAGTGTACCAGTCAGCGTACCGCCCTCACCACAGCACCGAGACGGCGCTCCTGCGAATCACCACGGACCTCCTGAACGCAACAGATAGCGGTCTCGTCTCTGCCCTTGTGCTGCTGGACCTTTCCGCGGCCTTCGACACGATCGACCACCAGCTACTCGTCGATCGTTTCAGTTCCACGTTCGGCATTCACGACACCGCCTTCTCTTGGTTCCGGAACTACCTCCAGAACCGCTCTCAGACTGTCACCACTGATTCGTTCTCTTCTCAGCCTGTCCCTGTCCGCTTCGGCGTCCCACAAAGATCTGTCCTCGGCCCTGTCCTTTTCACCCTGTACAGCCAACCCCTCTCCCTGGTCATCGAACGCCACGGCCTGAACTACAACTCCTTTGCCGATGACACGCAGCTCCAGAACAGCGCCAAGCCGGAGGACGTTGACAATCTCCTTGGATCCATCTCCAGTTGTTTCACTGACATCAAGAACTGGATGACTGAGAACAAGCTGAAGCTGAACAGTGAGAAGACGGAGGCCCTTCTCGTTGGAACACGACAGAAGATTGCTTCCCTCACTGTGACCGACCTCCAGCTGGATGACGCGACTGTTCCATTCTCCCCTGCTGTCAAGAGCCTTGGCGTCTTTCTCGACTCCACTCTCTCCATGCAGACACACATCTCCTTCATCATCAAGACCTGCTTTTTCCACCTACGACGCATCGCCTCCATCCGTCGCTACCTCACCCACGACGCCTGTGTCAAGCTGGTTGTCTCCCTCATCTTCAGTCGTCTGGACTACTGCAACTCCCATCTGGCTGGCCTCCCTGCCTCATCCATTCATGGCCTACAACGAGTCCAGAACGCCGCTGCCAGGCTGACGTTGGGGAAGACGAAGCGAGACCACATCACCCCCCTACTTCGCTCCTTGCACTGGCTCCCTGTCAACACCCGAATCTCCTACAAACTGTCCACTCTGGTCTACAAGTGTCTCAACGACTCTGCTCCCGAGTACCTTCAATCCTCCCTGGACCTGTACACAATAACAATAACAATAACAGCACTTTATTGTCCATTAAAATATTACATAAAAATGGAAATTTTTCTTCGGCACACCCTGTCTGCCTGTAAACGATTATAACAACAATTGTATAGGACGACACACATAAAACATAAAACATAAAAGGGATACAGTCAAATATGATATTGCACTATGTAAATTTACCCTCTCATATCACAGGAGTTGGGTTTCACAGCAGAGTAATCACATTACAATTATTTCCCACACACCTTCACATGTACACATTGTTTGTTTTTTCCCAGCCGACCAGCCTCTACGTGATGCGAGAAGAATTTAAAATGGTGACTGCAGAAGGCAGGAATGACTTTTTAAACTGGTTTTTGCGTGCCAAAGGGACCTTATAACGTTTACCTGAAGGGAGAATTTCGAAACAGGGGTTGAGAGGATGGATCGGATCACGGACAATTTTGAGAGCTTTCCGCTTAATGGCAGCTTCGTAGAGACTGGTCAGCTGTCGTTGGGGTTGCCCAACAAGCTTGCTAGCCGTCGCAACAATGCGGTGGAGTTTAGCTTTGTTTTTAACATTTGTGGTACCATACCATGTCACAATGTTAAAAGTCAGTATGCTTTCAATCAAACTGCGATACACAAGTTCCATAACACTTTGATTGACATTAAAATATTTAAGCTTCCTGAGAAGAAAAAGTCGCTGCTGAGCTTTCTTATAAACAGCATGAACATGATCACTAAAAGTCAGCTTATTGTCAATTGAAACCCCAAGATATTTGAAGGTTTCCACAAGTTCAACTTCCTTGTCGCTTATTCTCACTTTTTGGGGACCACAATTATCACTTTTTCCTCCAAAAATCATTTCTTTTGTTTTGCCTACATTCAACTGCAAGAAACTGGACTTGAACCATTCATTCAGAAGATCAACTTGGGTAAAATACTTTGACAAAGTTTCGTCGTCCTTCAGACGCCCAACGAGGGCCATGTCGTCTGCTGCTGACCCTCTCCACCTCCACATCCCTCGCTCGAAACTCGCATCTGCTGGTCAGCGTGCATTTCCCTCCGCGGGCCCCTCCGTCTGGAACTCCCTGCCGCTTGAGCTTCGCCAGAGCCCCTCTCTTGACGCGTTCAAGAGTAGGTTGAAGACTCAGTTCTTCCCGTAACTGGCTGCGACTTTCATGCTTGACGTGATGTGCTGTGCCCCAAAAGACATTCTTGTGCTGTGCTCTGTGAGAGGTGTTTTCTTTGTGCTTAATATTATTTTGTTTGACCTAGCCATTGATGTGTACATTGTTGTTAAACAGTTGTTTGTTTACTCAGGGTTTGCTAGTGTGTGATAGGGTTCGTGTCCGTCTGAAGATGTTAGTTTCTTTGTTAGTCCTGTGTTGACAACTCTTCGACAAGCGCTTAGAACTGTACCCACGGAATACGCGCTATATAAGCTTCATATTGATTGATATTGATTGAAGACAGATCCTTCGTTAGACAGCATCAGGAAACAAGCTGCTACCGGAGAAGAGAGAGGCCACATGAGGGTCGTGGAAAAGAATGGTATCTTGTACCAGTCGACGTTCAATCGGAAAGGAGAGGAGTCTTTGAAGGTTATTCTTCCCAAATCGTTCTGCAGTAAGGTGCTCGCATTCGGCCATGATCATCCAATGGCAGGACATCAAGGTCAGCGTCGTACCGCCGAAAGGATTAGACGCGAATTTTGGTGGCCATGCTGTGGTGTGGAGATCCGCCGCTACTGCTTGTCATGTGACAACTCCCTTGCAGACCAAACTATACGGCAGTCGACAGGAGTTGGAGAAAACGACAACATTTATCACCAGTGCTGGACTGATTGTGTAACCTCTGCGAACGCCAAGAAGAAGAAGAAGAAGCCCAAAGCATGGGATACGTTCATCTCTGCATTACTGTTCGCATACCGCGAGACTCCTCAAGAGAGTTTAGGTTTCTCGCCATTCGAACTGTTGTTCGGGCGTACTGTCAGAGGACCAATGCAACTCTTGAGACAGATTTGGACAGATGAGAGCGTCTCAGATGAGGTCAAAACCACTGCGGAATATGTAGTGAACCTTCGTGAGAGGATCAAAGAGACCTGTTTGCTTGCTCGAGAGAACCTGAAAAAAGCCTCAGTGCGATCTGCTCAATATTACGATCGTAAAGCCAAACCAAGGTCGCTAAAACCAGGAGAGAAAGTCCTGATTCTCAAGCCATTGAAAACAAACAAACTGGAACTCACTTGGCAAGGTCCATTTGAAGTGTTAGAGAAGTTGAATGATTTCGACTACAAAGTCCAAGTAAGGAGGAAGGAAGAAGTATTCCATGTCAACCTCCTCAAGTCTTACGTCGAACGTGAGCAACCTGTCACCGATGGAACAATTCCGGTTGCAGTAGTAGAAGAAGAAGAGGAAGAAGTGATCGTCTTGGTAGTGGTAGAGGAGGACGAAACCACTAACGACGACATCTTCAGGTTGGACAGTCAGAGGACTATCCCAACATTTGAGACAAAGCGCACAGAAGGTTTAGACCACGTGCACTTTTCAGAGAAACTCACTCAGTCACAGCGAACTGAAGCGAGACAGATCTGCGCGGACAGACTAGATAATCTGACCGACGTACCACTCACCACGAATCTGACTACGTGTCGAATCGAGGTCACAGACAAGAAACCGGTCTATATAAGACCACGCCCCATTCCACATGCGTATGTGAAGATGGTGGAGAATGAAGTCGAAGAGATGTTGAAGCTAGGAGTTATCGAACCCGCCAACTCAGCTTACTATTCACCCATTGTTCTCGTCAAAAAGAAAGAGGAAGGGAAATTCGACCAATTGCCGTATCTTGGCCATGAAATCGGGCACGGAGAGAGGTGGCCGGAAGACGATAAAATCGTGAAGATCGTGAACGCCAAAGAACCAGCTACAAAGAAACAGCTACGCGCATTTTTGGGTCTCACGGGGTTTTACCGAGAATACCTGGAAAACAAGAGGCGAAGCCATCAAGGCTCACGTAAGAAATCGACAAACAGTAACACAAACTCAATCACTCCGTCACACACACACACACACACACACACACACACACGCACCTATATGTGTGGATGGTTACCTAAGAGGCGGCACTGGGTGCAGTGCCTTTCTAGTGCACTTGCACTACAACAGCACTGGGTGCAGTACTCGCTCCGGCATCGAAGTATTGTGCACTAAAAAATGCACAAAATTTGACCTATTTCGTCGCCTATAGAGGACGGAAAGAATGTCATTTTGAACATTGTTATGACATTCTTTCCGTCAAAAAAGTCAATTTAACGGTGTTAAATGAAGCGACCATCCACACAATTAGGTTGCCATCCAGAGTTTAGGTTGCCATCCACGTGTGGATGGTTGCCTTATGGTGATTTAGGCAACCAAACCTGTGGAAACGGGGGTACACACACACACACACACACACACACACACACACACACACACACACACACACAGAGAAAGAGCATAGGTGAAACTGTGCAAGAAAGCGAGACACTAGATCTAGATCTGTCTGTCTGCATGTACACTAGTCTCGGCCCGCTCAAAATAATAATGACCGAGACTCCTTCGCGTGACGTCTAACCCTCTTACGTCATAATGTGACGTAAATGTAATGTGACGTCTTCAAATGTTAGAGTTTCTACCACAGACATACACACGCACACACGCACGCACGCACATACGCACATACGCACGCACGCACAGACAGACAAAGTTACGATCGCATAGGCTACACTTACGTGAGCCAACTACTCGACTGTTGTCGTGCCGCTCACCGACATGACAAAGAAGAGCTTGCCAGACAAACTCAAATGGAGTGACGAGGCAAAGAAGAGCTTCGCAAGACTCAAACGAATGGTCAGGACAACCTAGGTGCCGACTATTTGAGTCGCATCAACTGAGTTTCAGAGTCCAGAAGGAAATTTTGTCCACACCGTTGGAGTAGTGAGGCCAAACTGGCCGCGACAGGCTCATGCGGATCTACTCCAAAAGGTGCCATTTCGGACCCATGTATTTTTGGAAAGCAAGTGTAATTAACTGGATTACCCCAACATGTTTACATGTATTGTGCTTTGAAAAAGTGAGTTTGATGAATGCTTTTTTTAATGTTTTGAAGCCTGTTGTTGTTGTGAATGTTAAATAAAAAATAAAATGTTTCAAACATACACCAGAAACGGCCCCGAAAAATTTTGGACATTTTGGTGTCCTCGGGGAATTTTCGATTTTTCATGGTCTGCATCACTGCATCGGTTTTAATCAGCGTATTTCATACTGTCTAAGCATGCAACTCTTTGTAGAATGTGCAACAATCGTGATTAGAACCAGAATTTACCGAAAACCTCGCCCAGTAAATACCCGGTTATTTTCGAAGGGCTCATGTCCGCAGACCAACTTGTTTACAGATTCGATTTTCGCCGGTCTTGGTGCTTTGAATGGCCGCCATTTTGGATGAAAACGATAGTTTCGTGTTCGAGGAAATAAAAGCAGTGTGTTGCATTTGAGTCAGAATTTGCGAAGTTATTGTATCTAGCAGCTAAAAAGAATCGATGGAGTTAATGTCCGAAAGTAACGTTTGACACATTTTGTTATTTTTGCAATTTTCACAAAGAAGTTTCGCGAGTATTTGATACAAAAGCGTGGAAACCACTAGCTTTGCTTCTTTGGCGTTTCCGGTCACCGATTCGATTGAAATCATTGAGACGACGAGCCGTAAAGTTGAGAAAATATTGTACTGTCTGTTCAGGGTAAGGTGTAGATCTATACGTAACGTTTGACACTTTGTAGATCTAATATGTTTGACACATAATTTGCCCATAATTCTTCTCCCAACGAATTGAATTAGCTTATATTATCCCATGACCTGCCTCTTTATCTCTGTTAGCTGAGGAGGTGATTATTCTGAATATTCCATCACAACCATATGGATATCCTATGGATATCCCATCACAACCGAGTTTCGATCTCAACTGTCATTGGTCATTGTCTTTGATTTCAGAGTACAATTGAATAATTTATAGAGGTCATCTGCATATTCAGAGTTTACAGATGGACTACTTTTTACATTTAGTCAAGTTTTGACTAAATGTTTTAACGTAGAGGGGGGAATCGAGACGAGAGTCGTGTGTGTGTGTGTGTGTGTGTGTGTGTGTGTGTGTGTGTGTGTGTGTGTGTGTGTGTGTGTGTGTGTGTGTGTGTGTAGAGCGATTCAGACTAAACTACTGGACCGATCTTTATGAAATTTGACTTGATAGTTCCTGGGTATGATATCCCCAGACTTTTTTTCTTCATTTTTTTTATAAATGTCTTTGATGACGTCATATCCGGCTTTTCGTGAAAGTTGAGGCGGCACTGTCACGCTCTCATTTTTCAACCAAATTGGTTGAAATTTTGGTCAAGTAATATTCGACAAAGCCCGGACTTCGGTATTGCATTTCAGCTTGGTGGCTTAAAAATTAATTTATGACTTTGGTCATTAAAACTCTGAAAATTGTAAAAAAAAATAAAATTTTTATAAAACGATCCAAATTTACGTTCATCTTATTCTCCATTATTTTCTGATTCCAAAAACATATAAATATGTTATATTTGGATTAAAAACAAGCTCAGAAAATTAAAAATATAAAAATTATTATCAAAATTAAATTTTCAAAATCATTTTAAAAACACTTTCATCTTATTCCTTGTCGGTTCCTGAAGAGAGAGAGAGAGAGAGAGAGAGAGAGAGAGAGAGAGAGAGAGAGAGAGAGAGAGAGAGAGAGAGAGTGAGAGAGAGAGAAAGAAAGAGAGAGAGTGAGAGAGAGAGAAAGAGAGAGAGAGAATGAGAGAGAGAGAGTTTGTTTTTGTTCGTTTGTTTGTTTGTTTGCTTAACGCCCAGCCGACCACGAAGGGACACACACACACACACACACACACACACACACACACACACACACACACACACACACACACACACACACACACAGAACCCGACGACTGAATATGTAAGTGATCCACGTGTGAAAACCAAAACATAACAGCGCGATGACAGCCAACATTTCTATCCCCGACTGACAAACAGTAACACTGCATGCAAACTGACTTGGGTCAACGATCAAACCAGCACGGCCCGAACTGAATTTGTTGCCCTGCCATTATCGTGCGCAATTCTGGTAAAAATATAAACCCGGTATGCCGAATTGAGTATAACGAAAGTCGATGTCAAATATACACAAGGATATTTTAAAATGACTTTCAAAATGTAAAAGCAGATAGCAGACCTTTTTATAAGCAATTTGAATGACTGAATGTCTACATACAAGTCGAATGACGCCGTCCATTATGCTGACAAATGGGAACTAGCTATGCGCATGAATTCATTGACATGAATTTCCGACTGCGGAGGCTTTTGGCAAGCTGAAAACAGGCACGGGCAGGTTTTAGTGGAAAAAGTAAGTGTTTTTAATGAAAACGTCGGAGTAATGGGATAAATAGCTTACACACTCCGAGTTCTGATTATCTTGCATATTGTGTAACCTATATACAACTGCTTGCTACTTTTGGAGGCAAATTTGATTGAAGAAAAATTCGATCCTCTGTTTTTGTTAATATCCGTGTTACGATTCAGGAGGATACGTTCATATCCGTGTAACGATTTAGGAGGAGACATTTATGTCTTTGTAAATATTGTAGCCAAAGCTGAAAAAATGCTTTTGGGTTAGCAGGGGGAAGGAATATTTTCATGAGATTGTTTTAACACCACCCCCACCCCCCCTCCCCAACATAAAAAAAAAATCAAAGTTTTTTTTTTTAAATTTGGATTTTGCTAGGATTTTACGTACAACTAATTAAAAAAATTCGATTTAATTGAGAACCTTGTTCCAGATGTACCTAGACATTAGGTTAAAACTGTATTCTAAATGTCTGTTTGAATATTGTAGTTATTTTTGACATTTTCATTGATTTCATGTCCACTGACTCCATGTAACACGTGACAGGTAGAACGCAGATTTGACCTGTTTTGAACATGATGTTACTTTTTTTGTGGTGCTTTGATGTTCCATAATTACCTAATCTTCAAAATATGAATGTATCCTAAAGGTCTATTTAATATCACAGTTGTCATTTATAACATTTTGAATAATTTCATGTCCACTGACACAGTGTAACATGTGACACGTAGAATGCTGTTATGACTTGCTTTTAACATGTTTTGCTATTGTTTCTGTTTTCATATTCCATAAATAACCTAATCTTTAGATTGTAAATGAAAAGTTAGTGTATGTATAACATTCTGGTTGTTATTTCAAATATTATGAATATTTTCATGTCCATCAATATTTTTGTAACACGTGACACCTACAACAACATGTTTAACTAGTTTGAGCAAACTGTAACAACTTTTAGGGATATTTTTAACATGTGTCAGTGTTTCTGTTGAAGTGCTATATTTTATTTTAGGGTTTATACTTCTTGTGGTTACTTAGCAGAAAGTATCAGTTTTGACTTTTATGATGTTTGAGCGTTTTGCGACATTACGTGACACTGCATTCAAGATTTGGCTCCAAATGTACTTTTAAAGACTGATAATGCTTCTGCAGGGTCTGTTTACTAGAAATAAATCATTACCAGTTGTATGAAATGATATTAATGGCTTCTGTGGTCAGTTTTGTTGCACATGTGGCTTTTCTCAAAATTGGCGTTTTATGGCATATTATCAAACCGTACACATTTCCCAAATGCACAAACCATTCTTTTATTACACAAATGTGTTCATCAAAGACTAATGTATCACTTAAAACACCAAAAAAAAATCAACTGAAAAGGTTTAGTTTGTCACAAATGTCCAAGCACCCCCCCAGCACCTTTTGGCAAAGCCTCATATGCATATTGTATATTGTATTGTATTGTATTGTATATTGAGTCGTATAAACGGAAACGAAATAAGATTTCGCTTGTCCACCCCCCGGGGTTATGTTACGACTCAACTCCAAACAACTCTTGTTTAGCCGAGACTGAAATATTTTGTTGCGCCATTAGGGCAAGAGTCTACGAGACCTTGGAGACATGTAGAAACGAAGTAATGACGTCACTAGTATGAGAATCTACATGTTGGATCAACGTCATTACTGCGTCATTAATATGCGAATTTACGTAACTCATGGAGTTGCATTGTGGGATGCAAACAGTTTTTGGAGAGAAGGCAACGGAACCGCTAATGGAACAGATCTAGAACCATTACGGTCGCTCTATTTGCCGGGTTCTGAGAGGCTATAAGTGGGAAACAAGACACAGGACAGTGTCAGGAATGGGAAGAAGATTTGCGTGAGCCGTAAAGCAAGCCGTAAAGCAAGTCGGAACAAGAATCCTGTTGTAACCACCGATGAAAAGCCGCCGGCACCCAAGCTGCCATCCCAAGGCCTGAGATGTAATCCGCAGCCGCACAGACTCGTATAGTAGTGTCCGGAAAGGAGCATCAAGAGGTAAGGTGTCGTTGTAATATCGAGCGTTCATCAAGGAACAGCTATTATACACTCACATCTATATCGCATATATTTGTTTTAGAATGTTTAATGAAGTTAATCATAAACGTACATGCTGCAAGTTAGTTCGGCATATAGTATTTTATTCAGTAACCATGCTTGGTTTAACTGCGAACTACCCGACATGAAGAAGGGGCAATAAGTCAAAAGTAACCTTTATCATAGGATACCGTTGTTAATAACAAGTATTACCTTTGATCCAGGGGTTCGAGCGTCTAGGATCCGCTGGAATAAGGGTGAACTAATCAAGCTACGCCACCAGTGTGATCCACCAGCGAGGAGCAAAAGGAGTTCGTCTACTAATTATCATCATCATCAAGTGATCTTCATCAAGTTCGTCACTGCTACGGTCATCATGTGAATCCAGGCTTCCATCAGGACATTCGGACTTTGTAACTAACCAGCCCATTTGAGATAAGTCCAGTTCGACATAAACTAGCTGTCAATGCAAGAACAATTAACTATGAACGCAAATTCGTTAGATCTAAAATAGAAATAGTTTGTTAAAGAATCCGGAAATATTACCTAACCAATAAAGTAATCATCAATCTAAATCATCAGTGTTTTACGAAATTGATTTGAAGCATGACTGTTGTAAAGTATTGAATAGAACTTTGGTGTGTTCTTAGATATTGTATATATATATATATATATATATATATATATATATATCTAAAACACAAGGTAAAAAGGGGAACTGCAACTCTCTCACACACACACACACACACACACACACACACACACACACACACACACACACACACACACACACACACAGAGAGAAAAAGTTCTAGTGAATAGCTTGTTTTGTGTACCTTTGTTGTATGATGTTTGCTACTGTTGGCAGGGAAGCGTATTGGGCTTTACGCAACACTACAGAGTTAGTGTTAGCGTGTCTGAACTCGGAGAATCGACGCTTCCTCCCCTTGCTTATCAGTGTTGCCGAATTCAGGGTGCACAACAATATCTTCGCGGAGGAATGTAAGTGTGTACGACGTGCTATCAAGCCGACGATGGCAGGACAGACAGATAAGCCCACAGACGTGAAGACAGACACACAGACTGGCACGCAGACAGGCACGCAGCCACACAGGCACACAGACAGACAGGCACACATACTTGAAGACACAGACGCTCGAACACATGTTATTGCACCCATTTTCAAACCCCAACTAAAACATTCATTTCCGTGCCATTTCATGTCAACTTTATATGCCATTAAAGGCCCTCCACTTGGCTATATGGCACACTTTTTGGATCACGGATTTCCGCCGCCGAAGTAAGGGTACCCCCAAAATCGACCTGTTAAAGCGTCAGGTACCAATTAACAAATCGCCAAAAATTCAGAATAGGCGTAACTTGGCACCTGTTACATACGAGGAGAAAGCAAACTTGGTTATCCAACAGGTTGCGTTTTTTTGCCTACCTTTTGTGTCATGTCACTTCTACTATAATACAGATGTGGAGCGTAAAGGCTGTGACTGA
>NC_090253.1:55268856-55283856 GCF_037325665.1 Littorina saxatilis | reverse complement strand
ACCGATCTTTATGAAATTTTACATGAGAGTTCCTAGATCTGGGAATGATATCCCCGGAAGTTTGTTTTCTTTTTTTCGATAAATACTTTTGATGACGTCATATCAGGCTTGTAAAAGTTGAGGCAGCACTGTCACACCCTCATTTTTCAATCAAATTGATTGAAAGTTTGGCCAACCAATCTTCGACGAAGGCCGGACTTCGGTATTGCATTTCAGCTTCGTGGCTTAAAAATTAATTAATGACTTTGGTCATTAAAAATCTGATAATTGTAATTGAAAAAAATATAAAACGATCCAAATTTACGTTCATCTTATTCTTCATCATTTTCTGATTCCAAAAACATATAAATATGTTATATTCGGATTAAAAACAAGCTCTCAAATTTAAAAATATAAAAAATTATGATCAAAATTAAATTTCCAAAATCAATTTAAAAACAATTTCATCTTATTCCTTGTCGGTTCCTGATTCCAAAAACATATAGATATAATGTTTGGATTATAAACACGCTTACAAAGTTAAAACGAAGAGAGGTACAGAAAAGCGTGCTCTGCAGCACAGCGAAACCCCCACCGCACTAAACAGGCTCGTCAGTTCTACTGCGTTTTGCACGAGCGGCGGACTACGGTCATTGTGAAAAATGCAGTGCGTTCAGTTTCATTCTGTGAGTTCCACAGCTTGACTAAATGTAGTAATTTCGTATTGCGCGACTTGTTTTTTTACATTTAGTCAAGTTTTGACTAAATGTTTTAACATAGGGGGGGAATCGAGACGAGGGTCGTGGTGTGTGTGTGTGTGTGTGTGTGTGTGTGTGTGTGTGTGTGTGTGTGTGTGTGTGTGTGCGTGTGTGTGTGTGTGTGTGTGTCTGTGCGTGTGTGTGTGTAGAGCGATTCAGACCAAACTACTGGACCGATCTTTATGAAATATTACATGAGAGTTCCTGGGAATGATATCCCCGGACTTTTTTTTTCTTGTTTTCGATAAATACCTTTGATGACGTCATATCTAGCTTTTTGTAAAAGTTGAGGCGGCACTGTCACACCCTCATTTTTCAATCAAATTGATTGAAATTTTGGCCAAGCAATCTTCGACGGCAGGCCGGACTTCGGTATTGCATTTCAGTTTCGTGGCTTAAAAATTAATTAATGACTTTGGTCATTAAATATCTGAAAATTGTAAAAGAAAATAAAAAATTATAAAACGATCCAAATTTACGTTCATCTTATTCTTCATCATTTTCTGATTCCATATTATATTTGGATTAAAAACAAGCTCTGAAAATTACAAATATAAAAATTAGGATCAGAATTAAATTTTTGAAATCAATTTAAAAACACTTTCATCTTATTCCTTGTCGGTTCCTGATTCCAAAAACATATAGATATGATATGTTTGGATTAAAAACACGCTCAGAAAGTTAAAACGAAGAGAGGTACAGAAAAGCGTGCTATCCTTCTCAGCGCAACTAGTACCCCGCTCTTCTTGTCAATTTCACTGCCTTTGCCACGAGCGGTGGATTGACGATGCTACGAGTATACGGTCTTGCTGAAAAATTGCATTGCGTTCAGTTTCATTCTGTGAGTTCCACAGCTTGACTAAATGTAGTAATTTCGCCTTAAGCGACTTGTTTTCTTCTTGGTCTTCTTTTTCCTCTTCTTCTTCTTCTTCTTCTTCTTCTTCTTCTTCTTCTTCTTTTTCCTCTTCTTCTTCTTCTTCTTCTTCTTCTTCTTCTTCTGCGTCGTTGTCTAAGGCTTGCATGTGCAATCAATCAGCTGACAGCCATTCTAATTAAAATTGTTAAGCACGTTTCAGTGGAACCTCTCTTCTTAACTGCTTTCCTGAATTTATGTCAGCAAGAGGCGAGAGCGGAATGTGTGTTTTGGGGGGGGGGGGGGGGGTTGATGGGTTGTCTGTCTGTTTTGTTAAAATACATGCGTCTCTCTGACTGTGTATCTGTCAGCTTCTGTATGTGTGAATATGTGTGTTTGAGTGCGCTTGCATGTGTGTTTGTTCGTGTGTGGGTGTGTGTGTGTTTGTGTGTGCGTGTGTGTGCGTGTGTGTATGTGTGTGTGTGTGTGCGTGCGTGCGTGCGTGCGTGCGAGCGTGCGTGCGTGCGTGTGTCTGAATTACAACTGAAAGCGGGTGGTTTTTTTTGTTGTTTTATTTTAGCGTGTTGGCAGAGAAATAATGCTTACTCCTGGGGATCTTTTTTTCGATTGACGGGGCTTGGGGCGGGGAGGGGGGGGGGTAACTTGCTGTTGGGCAGTGAACCGCGATTACGATTATGATGACATCACGCTTTCCTCTTTTAGTCAATGGGAACAAAAACTGCTGTGGTACGCCTCATTGTTTTTTGGTTTTATTTTATTCACTGTAGACGAAATATCTATACATGCATGTATATAGGCCTACCACTTTTCGAAAGAACCCGGCCATGCGCATAAACTATAGTGATTTATCTCCGATGTCAATATTGTACAAATGATACAAAATGTGCTAAATTTACAGCGATATATATAGATGTACAGGAAACAATTATAAGTAATGTTCGTATTGCACATAATTACGAGCTTCCATTTTTGTTAAATCAATCACACACACACACACACACACACACACACACACACACACACACACACACACACACACCAAGGGCGGATCCAGGATCTTAAGGAAGGAGGGGGGCACACCCAAACTTTTTTGCACAAACTTGAAGGCGCGAAGATCCTTAATTGAGAGCGCAAAGCGTCCGAACATGCTATGGGGGTCCGGGGGCATGCCCCCCCCCCCCCCCCCCCCCCCGGAATTTTGTTTTTACAAGGAAGCGAAATGCTGCAATCTAGGGCCACCTGAGCTCAGAAACTGTCATTTAATCATCTATCTATCTCTCTATCTCTCTCTCTCTGAAGGGGGGGGCCGGGCCCCCTTAGCCCCCCCCCCCCCCCACCCTATATCCGCCACTGCACATACACTCGCACACGCGCACACACACGCACACTTACAACAGTACAGATACAGCACATACACACGATATTCTACCGTGTGCACACTCAGTGTAAGTAAAAAGCACATTCGGAAAACAGTTCGTTCGTGAAACAATTTTGTAACACGACTGTGTCCTCACTGTATACCCACGTCATAAACATCGTTCACGGGCCGGGGAAGGGCACGGCACGCAATTTCTTGTGCACATGCTGATTGAGTCTATTAAGTCGTGTGCCCCTGAGGAGAGGCAGAGCAAGACGCAGCCAACATCCTACAGGATTGCAGGAGCCTTCGGACCTTGAGGAGTGAGACTTGACCCAGGCCGACGCGCCTCCAAGACAAGCTGTAGGGACCCGTGGAGGCTCTGCAGAAGACCACCCAGCTTCATCTCCAGAGCTGGAATCCGAGTGTAAAAGGCGATCGACGACAAGGAAGAGAAGAAGAACATCGTTCATCATTTCAACCGAGTGGTGCACTCTCCACGATCTTGAAATCACAAGCTTAGCACCCGATATTCCGTTGGCCATTTTCTGCTTCGACATCATCTGCGAGTCGCCTTTAAACTTGAACACAGCATCATACATCAGAGATTACCAGAGATTATGGCTGCCTAATTCCTTCTCGTACTGCATGGCCGCGAAAAAGTAACGTGGATAATGACACAGACGGAGGGGGGCGAGTAGTTGGGGGGGGGGGGGTGGGGGGGGGGTACATTCAGTAAAATAATGACTGCATGTTTAACGAATATTTTGATGACGTCATATTTACACGTTTGCACAAGTTGAGGCGGCACTGTCGCGGTCACAGTTTTCCTGGAACGTATTATGAACTGGACGTTTTTTCAGTGCATTTGGTTGACTGGATGGTAAATCACGCCTCAGCGTTCTTGTTTACGTATGTGTTGTTTTTGTTTTTGTTGTTGCTGTTTTTGTTGTTGCTGTTGCTGTTGTTGTTGTTGTTGTTGTGTTGTTGTTGTTGTTGTTTTTGTTGTTGCTGTTGCTGTTGTTGTTGTTGTTGTTGTGTTGTTGTTGTTGTTGCTGTTGTTGTTGTTGTTGTTGTGTTTTTGTTGTTGCTGTTGTTGTTGCTGTTGTTGTTACGTTGCTGTTGTTTTCTTTCTTTTTCTGTCTTTATTTTTGTATGGGGGGCAGTAGCAACGAAGTTACCTAGAGTGAAGTCGGGGGGGGGGAGGGGGGGGGGGGGGGGGGGTCGGAGACTGTGGAGACACTCTGAACCGGTGAGAAGTACTGTCCGCGTGGTCGTCTCCCTCTCACCCCACATCAATATTCATGACGTCATCAAGGGAGTAAGGGCGGAGCAACGGAGCCTGTCAATCACTGTCATCTTCATCTCACTCCACATCCATATTCATGAGGTCACCAATGGATTAAGGGCGGAGCACCGGAGCCTGTCCATCACTGTCGTCTCCCTCTCACTCCACATCAATATTCATGAGGTCACCAATGGATTAAGGGCGGAGCAACGGAGCCTGTCAATCACTGTCGTCTCCCTCTCACTCCACATCAATATTCATGAGGTCACCAATGGATTAAGGGCGGAGCAACGGAGCCTGTCAATCACTTTCATCTTCATCTAACCCCACATCAATATTCATGAGGTCACCAATGGATTAAGGGCGGAGCAACGGAGCCTGTCAATCACTGTCATCTCCCTCTCACTCCACATCAATATTCATGAGGTCACCAATGGATTAAGGGCGGTGCAACGGAGCCTGTCCATCACTGTCGTCACAGTCTCCATCCATATTCATGAGGTCAGTGACGAATCAAAAAGGCGAAGTCACATCAATAATCCTGAGGTCAACGAGAGTCAAATTGTGGGACCCACAATCCTTTCACTGTCCTCTCTGTCTAACTCCTAATGAAAATTCATGAGGTTATCGACAGATTAAAGGCCTTTGAGAGTCGTCGCCATCAATCTCCACATTAACATTCTTGAGGTCATCGACGGAAAAGAGGCGGAGCCACATAGCCATCAAGTCATTCCACTTGTTGTTCTTGTTGTTGCTGTTGTTTTTGTTGTTGTCGTCGTTTTTTGTTGTTGTTGTTGTAAGAGATTTGAAATAAAGAAGATCCGTATTTATCCTTATTAATCTCCTTCCAGATTCTTTATATGTGCACACACACACACACACAGTCAATCATCTGACTCCCGCTCAGAAGTTTAGGAAAGCAGAGAGAAGATTAGAAGAATTTGTAGTCTTTCACCAACTCATTCTTTCCAAACAATAGCCAATGGTTTAATTAGAACATACAAATTGGTTTGTTTCTGACATAGCAAATATCAACTCATTCCTCAAATTCTCAAATACTTTCTTGCTTACAATAATCAATTCATGACCTTTTGAAACTCATTCATTCATTGTCCACGACCTTTTGAAACTCACTCATTCATTGTCAACGTCATAACATATTTACAAGGACAAGAAAGCAAATAAACAAAACATAACTTTTACGTTATGTAGAGGTGACGATGTAGCTAGCCTTCAACCTTACGGCCTCCATCGCACCCTCGCCACTCTGGCACCACCCCGCACAAGTCAGACTGGGGCGGCCTGTTACAAAATATAACACCCTACTGTAACAACTAACAATATTCAAAAAACACACCAACCGAGCACAAGAAAAGTATACGATTCCGAAATTATTCAAGTACACAAGTCATGTCCGCGCATACAAAAGAAATGTTCAAGTTCACACAAAACTAGCAAAGTACCTCATCTTCCAATATGGCGGCACCCATACAAAAGTCCAAGTCATCCCGGCAATGTTTCCCGGTTCCAAGGTTGACATCAAAAGCAAGAGCAGGTTTTCTCATCCGAGAGCCCAGGTCGAATGACTTTCAATTGTCAGGCAGTTTACAATCACAACTCACAAAATCAGGCGGTTGCGATTATAACGCGAACAACTCGCACAGTTGTAAATTCACGTGCCGCGAACCCAGTTTGACCGTCCGTAGCTAACCATGGAATTTTACTGAACTGTTAAAAGTTTCCACTCTCAAAGTTAAACCACTCCTGACAACCTCTTTGTATTACAAAAAGCACTAGTTATATCCCTTCAACTATAAACACCATAACCGCCATTCATTACATCACCCCTTTCCCCGATTAAAAAAAAAATGTGAACCCAAAATGAACATTTTTTTTTTTCAAAAACTGTACAAGTATAAGTATTCCAGTAACAAGAAAAAATTTTAAATACATAAAAAAAAAATACATAGATTAATAAATAATCAAAGCATAAGGAAAACATTTATTAAATACTCTGTCCGTTCCCAAAGAGTGCAATCAGTTTACAACCAAAAGACAGTGCCATCCACCAAAAAAGTGACGAAAGCCACGAGGCTGTCCTTAAACATGAGCAACAATGGCAAGCATAATAAACCACATTTACGCCGCCGTGTAGATAATCACCCACTGTGTTAATCCACAATAGTTATACTCATGGACATTCAGCAATTTTCGCCTATTACTGAATGCAATAACATTGACGTTCTTGGTACCAAAGATCGCCAACAAAGTTTGAGTAGCCCCCGCTAAACTCAATACAGTAAACCTCGACTACAACACAAATTGGTACTAGCATCAAAATATCCAAACAAATTTTTCCAGCCAGATTAAAAAAAATAATCACAATGTGAAAAAAAAAACAAGAACAAAATTAAATTAGTTCTTAACACATACACAGCATATCAACACTCACAGCACAAAAAGTATTGTCCTTGTTGATTGCAGAAAGTCTTTTCACTGTCCTTTCAACCATCATGTTCCATTCACTTCGTCAAGCGTGACAACACATCAGCCTCAAAATTCCTGACTCCAGGAATTGGCACTACTGTGAATGAATACTCTTGGAGAGACAGAGCCCATCGCAACAGTCGTCCGTTGGCAGTTTTGGACTGTCGTAAGTACGTCAACGGTCTGTGATCAGTCTCAACAAAGAAATGTGAGCCAAACAAATAGCGATGGAATTTGTCAACTGCCCACACCAACGCTAGGCACTCTCTCTCCACAGTAGAGTATCTGGTTTCTCTTTCCAGCAGTTTCCTGCTGGCATACAGAACTGGATGAAGGACGTCGTCATCATCAGGCTGCATCAGGGCTGCTCCAATCCCCGTGGAGGATGCATCCGACCGCACTGTGAACGGCCTGGAAAAGTCTGGCAATCTCACCAGTGGTTCAGACGACAAAATTTCTTTGACCCTGTCAAAAGCCATCTGACACTCTTTTGACCAACGAACTTTGTTTGGTTGGTTCTTCTTTGTGAGTTCTACCAGGGGGGACACAATAGACGCGAAGCTTGGGACATAGCGCCTATAGAAACTGATGAGCCCTACCAATGACCGGACTTGTTTCTTTGTGGTTGGGACAGAGACATTCAAGATTTTGGACACTTTGGAGGGAACTGGACGCATGCTACCCTCCCCAACTATGTGACCCAAAAACTCAATAGAGTCAAACCCTGCCTCTACTTTCGACGGTCTCACAGTCAACCCATGTTTTCCCAGTTCTGTCAACAGTCCGTCAAGTGCCTCTAGATGCTCACACCAGTCTTCTGTGGCTACAAGTACGTCATCAAAGAAATGAACAGATTTGAACCTATCCAGATCCAACATCTTCATCATCCTCGCGAAAGTACTTGGTGCTGTACTCATTCCGAACGGCATCTTCTTGAACTGATATAGACCTTGAGGGGTACGAAAAGCCGTTTTTGCTCGATCCGACTCTGCCATCGGAATTTGCCAATAGCCCTTAGCCAGATCAATCTTCGTGAAATGCTGCCTGCCCTGCAATGAAGCAAACAGAACTTCCGGATCCGGTATTGGCTCAGCGTCAAACTCCGTAATCTTATTGAGGTGTCTGAAATCGATGCAAAAACGAGTACTTCCGTCCTTCTTCTTGACTAGAACAATAGGAGACGAGAACGAAGAAATAGACGGCTCTATTACGTCTAGATCTAACATCTTCTTCACTTCTTCTTCAACCACTTTCTGAGACTCAAATGGTAACGGATACTGTTTCACATTGACCACAGCACCTTCAGGAATCCTCACCATATGCTGCACCAGGTCACAAGTACCAGGCAAATCCGTCATTTTGTCCTGATGCTTCTGAAACACCGCCTGCACTTTTTGTTTTGCCTGCATAGACAAGTCTGGACTATAGACCACATCATCTACATTCTCAGTCTGAACTGTGGGAACTGACTGTAGTTTGACTTTCTGAATGTCTACCTCCTCTACTGCACTGGACCCACTGATCACTCCCAATGTGGCAACAACTGGGTTCTGACCAACAAACGACACCACACAACCAGACGACTCTTCCGATTTTCCTTGGCCAACTTTCTCGAACAGGTCATGCAACGTTTTGTCATCCTTTTGCATTTTGGACAGTTTCTCAGCATTGATATCAAGTTGGGGAACTTTAGCGGTCAACAGCGGTCTAAAAGGACGTTCTTCTCTAGCTTTTTGACCTCTTGTCTGGACTGCGCTAGTAACCTCGACACATCCAAATGTACATCCCTGTATTCTACCCAAAATGACGTCACATACTGGATTGTCGATCACACATGCCTCAACACTTCCAGAAAAGTATGGTGTATCCAGACTCACCATCGCAATGGGTAACCGAACCAAATCCCCACTGAACTGTCTACACACCTGTACCTTCCCAGTAAACTGATCATCTCTCACTAGGGACTTCCTGACCCCAACCGTGGAACACCCACTATCCAACATGACCGTGACCTCACTACCATTTAAGGTACCTTCACATGTCTGAATAGACTCGGGAAGTTCATCACTACCTGAAAATCCTACTGACGCCACAGACTGCTCGTCTTCACTACAGCTGGACTCTTCAACAGTGACAACGGATACTGAAGCAGTATGCATTTTTTTGGGACAATCTGCCAACTTGTGCGAAGTATCTTGACACCACCAACACTTCCTCTGATAGTTCTGACCACCTCTACCTCTACCAGCTTGACTAGCACCTCTGCCACCCTTATTATCAGGAGAGCTTTGTTCTGTCGGTGGGTTTGTGTCAGCCTGACTATTCTTCTTAGAAAACCTGTGACCACCTCGACCACCTGACCCTGAATGACCTCCTCTCCCACTTGGAAGACCTACATTAGCCAACAGAGGATCACTTGAACCTTTTGCTGCTAGGTTTTGACTAGGATGTGCTTCCCTGTATCTTTCAGCTGCGTCTATCATGGTTTGAGCGGTAGTATGCTTGTCTTCTTTCAGAAAAGTAACCAGAGACGACGCACAACTAGACAGAATCTGCTCTCTGAGCACCAAGTCACAGAGCAAAGCGAAATCTGTGCCAACTCCAGCCATATCTGTCCATCTAGTAAAAAATCTTCTCATGCGGGAGAAAAAGACATGCATGGTTTCACCAGATTCAGGTTTGCATGAGCGAAACTGCGTTCTGAAACCTTCTTCAGTACATTTGAATCTCTTCAACAAATGCGCTGACAGTTTGGCATAGTCATTAGTATCTTCTACTGGTAACTCTTGAAAATAATTCAGAGCACGACCTCTGAGTAGAGTAGGCAAAATCAAAGCCTTCTCATCCTTTGACCACTTCAAGCTAGCTGCGTGCTTATCGAAGCGATACAGATAACTCTCAATGTCATCTGATTTATCATCAAAATAGGGAATCTTGGGACGATTGGCCAATTTATTCTTGCTTGCTTTTTCAACCAACTCGTCTGCTCGCAACTTTGCCTCCCTGTTCGCCTTTTCTTCTTCAATATCGAGACGACGATTTTCAATCTTAGCTTGTTCAGCTAACTCTCTCTCTTTAATCTTAGCTTGTTCAGCTAACTCTCTCTCTTTAATCTTAGCTTGTTCAGCTAACTCTCTCTCTTTAAGCTCACGTGCAGCAGCGAGTTCTTTTTCTTGTAGAGCAATATCATTTTCTCTTTTCAACAAAGCTTCTCTTCTTGCTGCTCTTTCCTCACGCAAACTATCCTCCACATACTTGTTCAGTGATGCACCATCTTTTCCTAAGGCTTCACCCTCCACCTTAAACTGCGCTACCAAAGCTTGAACCTCTTCTTGAGATGCCATCGTGAACAAACCGCTATCACTTTAGCAAACTATGACTATCCTCTACATAGAATGCTAGAGGGCAACACCAAGACTTAGCTTTGACTAACGTGAACACAATAGTCCACTAAACTTTAGAATTTACCTGACTTCCTCAAGTGCAGTACTAAAGTGACACAGTCTAGGAAACCGATCAACCGAACTACAAGGGGAAACAATCAATACATTTGAAACTAGGCTCCGCCCAAAAACTTGGCCTAGGAACTAGACATACCCCCATTCCCATACACTTATGAATCAAGGCATTGCTGACCCACAACTATTTACAAACTGTGTACACGTAAAAGGGAAAAATGATGTGTCATGTATTCTTCACTTGTAGGTAAAACTAACCTACAGGGCGCTTCATGTAAAGTAGGGGAAAAAAATAACCTACTCACAAGCAAGAACCAACACTCAGAGAGATAAATTATTCTCAAAAATATATAGAATATTAACTTGAGTGTCAGATAAGCAAATGACTCACTCCTGTCCAAAATATGTCGCTCAGTCAGGCACAGGATGCATCCGTCCACAGACCAAAGAGCTCCCTTCACAGGCAGATGACAAGGATGTCCATCCTCCAGACTGCATGCATCAGCATCTGCGCAAAACCAAACAACACTTCAGCACTACAAGTCAATAATATAAAATAAGCCTAACTGCACTCAAGGGAACGCACCAAAACAAATAATTAATCTTCAAAAATTTTCCAATTAATACAACCGCAAGCTCGCCAATGTAAGAGATTTGAAATAAAGAAGATCCGTATTTATCCTTATTAATCTCCTTCCAGATTCTTTATATGTGCACACACACACACACACAGTCAATCATCTGACTCCCGCTCAGAAGTTTAGGAAAGCAGAGAGAAGATTAGAAGAATTTGTAGTCTTTCACCAACTCATTCTTTCCAAACAATAGCCAATGGTTTAATTAGAACATACAAATTGGTTTGTTTCTGACATAGCAAATATCAACTCATTTCTCAAATTCTCAAATACTTTCTTGCTTACAATAATCAATTCATGACCTTTTGAAACTCATTCATTCATTGTCCACGACCTTTTGAAACTCACTCATTCATTGTCAACGTCATAACATATTTACAAGGACAAGAAAGCAAATAAACAAAACATAACTTTTACGTTATGTAGAGGTGACGATGTAGCTAGCCTTCAACCTTACGGCCTCCATCGCACCCTCGCCACTCTGGCACCACCCCGCACAAGTCAGACTGGGGCGGCCTGTTACAAAATATAACACCCTACTGTAACAACTAACAATATTCAAAAAACACACCAACCGAGCACAAGAAAAGTATACGATTCCGAAATTATTCAAGTACACAAGTCATGTCCGCGCATACAAAAGAAATGTTCAAGTTCACACAAAACTAGCAAAGTACCTCATCTTCCAATATGGCGGCACCCATACAAAAGTCCAAGTCATCCCGGCAATGTTTCCCGGTTCCAAGGTTGACATCAAAAGCAAGAGCAGGTTTTCTCATCCGAGAGCCCAGGTCGAATGACTTTCAATTGTCAGGCAGTTTACAATCACAACTCACAAAATCAGGCGGTTGCGATTATAACGCGAACAACTCGCACAGTTGTAAATTCACGTGCCGCGAACCCAGTTTGACCGTCCGTAGCTAACCATGGAATTTTACTGAACTGTTAAAAGTTTCCACTCTCAAAGTTAAACCACTCCTGACAACCTCTTTGTATCACAAAAAGCACTAGTTATATCCCTTCAACTATAAACACCATAACCGCCATTCATTACAGTTGTTGTTGTTGTTGTTGTTGTTGTTGTTGTTGTCGTTGTTTTTGTTGTTGATAGTGGTGGTGGTGGTGGAGGAGGTTCTGTTAATCTTGTTTCTTTAAGCTGTGACTCAACTTTCAGCTTAGCATTTCCTCCATCCCGTATCTCCTCTGTCCTCAATATCTTGTCCTCTGTCCTCAATATCTTGTCCTCTGTCCTCTGTCCTCAATATCTTGTCCTCTGTCCTCAATATCTTGTCCTCTGTCCTCAATATCTTGTCCTCTGTCCTCAATATCTTGTCCTCTGTCCTCAATATCTTGTCATCAGTCCTCAATATCTTGTCCTCTGTCCTCAATATCTTGTCCTCTGTCCTCAATATCTTGTCCTCTGTCCTCAATATCTTGTCCTCTGTCCTCAATATCTTGTCCTCTGTCCTCAATATCTTGTCTAACACTGTACCGTTCGACCCATAGTGTTTCTTTTCTTTCGTGTGTTGCATTTCCTTTGTCTGTCTGTTCCTATCCTTTCTTCTCATGGTTTCTTCTTGTTGTTGGAATTTTAGGTGTGTGTATGTGTGTGTCTTTTTGTCATTTCTGTTTCCATGGTTTTTCTTTTCTGTTGTATTTTCTTTTATTTTTCACCTCTTGTCTTTTCCTCTCTTGCCATGTCTTTTCTTGTCCTGAATTTTCTTGAATTTTTTTCTCATATTGTCTTTTTCCTCTGTCTGTGTGTCTCTCTCTCTCTCTCTCTCTCTCTCTCTCTCTCTCTCGCTCTCTCTCGCTCTCTTTCTCTCTCTTTCTCTCTCTCTGTCTCTCTCTCTGTCTCTCTCTCTCTCTCTCTCTCTGGCATTTTCTACACGTTGACAACACCGTTTCTGTTATGAACTGCCCCGTACTCCTCTGCCACTAGGCCGTTCTGTCGGAGTACGCTTCTTGTACTTGTTACCTCCCCTTTCGATATAGGGGGCGCCGTTGTTTCCACCTGTGGTTTCGTCATCAGCCGCCATCTCTGCACGAAAAGATACAGCGATGAAATGTCTATTTATGCGAGCGTGTACGTTACTGATTAAATTACTAGTGTCCGAGGTATCTGCTCTTTTTAAAAACAAGGAGTGAAACCAATTAATGAAGCAAGGGAGATAAAAACTATTCGACTCAGCACATGCGACTTCCAAAATTGTCCCCCTTTACCAAAGTCGGGGGAATTTCGAACTTTGAAGGTACACATAAGCGCGCGCATGCACGCACACACACACACACACACACACACACACACACACACACACACACACTAATGCACACACCAACACACACACACACACACACACACACACACACACACCGTGACTCTCCCCCATCCCCAACCCATATTCCTTATCTTTCTATCTCTCTTTCAAACACTCGCTCACTCAAAAATAGTCAAAACCAAACACTACACCTCAACCCTCAGATCGTAACCTTGAATACAACCTCCTAAACCCCACCACGCAGAAACAGAGCCAAACTTTCACCATTAACCCACCTGTGCTATTGTACCCCTCCACCCTCAGATCGCAACCTTGCCCACAACCCCATTATACAGAAACAGTGCCACTCTTTCACCATTAACCCACCTGTGCTATTGTACCCGGGGTGGAAAAGAACATGTAGACGATGTGAGCGGGTATGCATGCCACAGAGACACAAGTGATGAGCCACCCGACCGCTACTGCCCATCCCGGGTAGTTGTACCCATCCAGAGACAGTGGTTGGTAGCCCACAAAAGACAGCACGAACAATAGCTGCAAAAAACAACAATAATCAGCTGCGTGAGTTAACTTCATTAAGGAGACTACAACTCCACAGAAACTAGGTAAGTGACAAGTCATTTCTAAATCGTAATTGACAAGCAGAATAAATGTATCGACAAAAATGTTCCATTTTAATGTATTCATTTTAGTGGACAATAAAGTCGTGTTTTTTTTATTATTGTTTTTTATCCAAGCGGAGCGCGGGCGAAGCCCGCGCGTAGCGAGGTAGTTTTTTTTTTCATCTCCCAGCACTGAAAATTTTTTGGCCAAGTGGTGTCTGTCTGGACATTGTTCTAGAATTCATCTTTTAGCACAATATTAGCGACACTGTTTGGACAATTCTATTAAAATTAGGCGTACAAACTGATTTTGTTTCGGGGAATCCTCTCAGAGGATCAGAATTTTCATATAATATCATCGGAAGCTGTTACAACGGGAAAATGTGAAACTTTTGTCACTTTTTAACATGGAATTTCATCTTTGAGCGTTTCAAGCGGACTTTAATAAAATAGTTATTTGCGAATTAAGCAGCGGAAGACACTCACCGGTTCAACATGTGTATGGTCATTAAACCTCAAAACATTTCAGTAAGTGGTTTAGACAAACACCTCCGCCATGTGAGGGTGACTGGTTTGTAGCTGAAGAGTTTTTTTCTAAAGTGTGTTCTAAATACAAATGACGTACTGGTAATGATGTAATGAGTTGTTCTAATCTTGTTCTTGGAACTCTTGCTGTTCCAAGCTTGTTCTTAGCAAGTCTTGGTGACGAGAACAAAGACTATCAATGAAATCTTTAGAAATAACCTCTGACAACGACGACGATGACGACGACGACGACGATAACAACAACAACAACAAATGACATCGACGACGACGACGACAACAACAACAACAACAACAACAACAACAACAACAACAACAACAACAACAACAACAACAACAACAAAAACAACAACACGAGAACAACAACAATCACGACAACGAACATGACAACAACAACACCAACAACTACGACGACAACTACAACGACTGGGTTATGATGACATCACCAATGATTTAAAGGCCGTTAAAAAATCGTTAAATCCTATTTCTTCACTGATTCTTATGAAATTTTAAAGGTAGGTTTGTTGTCCCCAACTTATTTTCACTCCATACTTTTCCAGAAGAAAAACATAATTTTGGCAGTTAAAAACCGTTAAAATTCAATTCTTCACCGATATTTATGAAATTTTGTGGGTAGGTTCGTTGTCCCCAACTGATTTTCACTCTATACTTTTCCAGAAGAAAGACATAATTTTGGCAGTTAAAAAACGGTAAATTTCAATTCTTCACCTATCTTTATG
>NC_090253.1:55248856-55263856 GCF_037325665.1 Littorina saxatilis | reverse complement strand
CCCCCCCCCCCCCCCTTCCTAACCAAGGTGGTACGTGGGTTCAAGTGCTAGTCTTTCGGATGAGACGAAAAACCGAGGTCCCTTCGTGTACACTACATTGGGGTGTGCACGTTAAAGATCCCACGATTGACAAAAGGGTCTTTCCTGGCAAAATTGTATAGGCATAGATAAAAATGTCCACCAAAATACCCGTGTGACTTGGAATAATAGGCCGTGAAAAGTAGGATATGCGCCGAAATGACTGCGATCTGCTGGCCGATGTGAATGCGTGATGTATTGTGTAAAACAATTCCATCTCACACGGCATAAATAAATCCCTGCGCCTTGAATATGTGCGCGATATAAATTGCATAAAAATAAAAATAAAAATAAAAAATAAATCCCTGCGTTTAGAACTGTACCCACGGAATACGCGGGATATAAGCCTCATATTGATTGATTGATTGAGTGTTGCCATAATTGTTTGACTCCACTGATCAGCGGGATGTGCTTGCTTCACCCTTTCGAATGGGGCGCAACTCTTCCGGCACAGCCCATAAAATAACCGACAGAGTTACTTCTGAACATCCTTACTTGGTGTCATCGCAGAACAACTTTAATATAGAGGGAAGTAATCACATTTCCATTGTACACATAAATATCAAGTTGCGATGACCTCCCTTACATTGCCAATGGACACTACGTGCTTTTCGAGACATCTGCCCCTTTTTGCCTTATTCATAATTGGGCGCAGTCCACTTTACGAAGCCCGCTGCAAGAAAATTGGGCACTGAATTTTCGGTAAAAAGATTTAGCGAAGAATTCGTGAAGTCAACTTCGAGCTCATTAACTGAGGAAGCCCTTTAACTGCCTGATATTTGCACAAAAGCAACATTTTCTGCGTATTGCACTGACCGTACTATCCAGCCCAAGGGCGATAACATCTCCTTTTATCTGCTCTATAATTACACAAAAGCAACATTTTCTGCTTATTGCACTGACCGTACTGTCCAGCCCAAGGGCGATAAGCATGAGGAAGAAGAGGACCGCCCAGAACGCGGACCCCGACAGAGTGGCGATGGCCTCTGCGTACACCACAAACACCAGCCCTGGACCTGATTAAAACATAAGTTAATTAATTAATTAGTGTATTAATTAAATAATTAATAAAAAGATTAAAAAAATACACACACACACACACACTTACACACACACACACACACACACACACACACACACACGCACACGCACACACACGCACAAATACACGCACACTCACACACACACACACACACACACACACACACACACACACACATACACGCACTCACACACACACATACACGCATACACACGCACACACACACACATACAAACAAACGAACGAACAAGAAGAACAAGATCAAGATCTAGAAGATCACCAACAAGAACAAGAAGGACAAGAACAAGAACAATATTAAGAACAAGGGAGTGGGGGGGGGGGGGGGAAGCAATAGCAACACATACAATTACTTAAAGGCATATGTACGCGCTCCCGTGTTTACAAAGTGTAGTTTGCCCATAATCGATGTCAAACGCACCATAAGACCATGTAATGACGATATGTCGCCATGCGCGGACCATATACATGCATTACAGCTTGTTTTAGAGTCTCAAAAACTTTGGATGTAAACAAAGACGCGGAGTTATTTCCCTTGCGTCAACGCTACCTCTGTTGGCAAATCTATAAATAGGACGATCCAGATCAAAATGAAAATTAACATATCTCAACATTGAAGGGGTCCTAGACCACAATATTTTGCAGGGAACTTAATTTAGCATGTCTCCAGCTGTTGGTAAAGCAATTAGCGTGTATAGTCATCGAGTACATATGGCTTTAACCCATGTTATCAACACTGCTTCATGGACTGCGTAATTAGCACAACCACATTGCGCTTACCATGAGTGGCAACGGATTCGACGTCGGTGTTCTGCAAATGCGCCATGTAGCCAAGGACGGAGAACACCACCACCCCCGCCACGAAACTCGTTGTGCAGTTGATAATGGACGTCAGTATTGCGTCTCTGAAAAAACAAGAGTGCAAGAATAAATAGTCAATAGAGGTTATAGTCGTTGACAAGTTTAGGCAAAGTCCTTCGTGTAAAACCAGTTCTACAGCATCTAAGGTTCTACCCATGCATGGGTAGATCCAAAAACAAAGAGACTGCCAACGTTCCAATTTTCAGAATCAAAAAACAAGAAAGGTAAGTTGTTGAAACGTTCGTTATTGACAAAACAATACATTCACAGATATTTCGACCCAACGGTCTTTTAAGTGAACAGACAAACAAATATTCACACACAACTTATCTTGACAGAATCAGTTTGTAGATTCATTCGCTCGGCTTCCTGACGAGTGGGCAAAAACTGATTCTATCAAGATAAGTTTTGTGTGAATATTTGTTTGTCTGTTCACTTAAAAGACCGTTGGGTCGAAATATCTGTGAATGTATTGTTTTGTCAATAACAAACGTTTCAACAACCTACCTTTCTTGGGTTTTTTTATTCTGAATTTTGGAACGTTGGCATTCTCTTTGTTTTTGGATCTACCCATGCATTCTTTTTTCTCTTTTTTTTTTCTTTTTTTTTCTTTACATTATGATAAGACAACTCCTCCACTTGGTCTCATACCACAACTCAACAACCTGACTGCTTGCTGTGCAGAATGAGATTTCTTTTAAATGAGTTAATTTCATATTTCGACACCAGTTGCTTTTAAGAAAATAATCTATTAAAAGAAAAACATGCAGAAAGAAGACAGGTTGCTGATTTTTAGTAAGTGTCTAAATGGATCCGCTGTAACAGCATGGCCAGATCTGAGATTGTGAGACGAATCGCTCATTACTATGTCGACCTTTGGTCTCTGAAGTGAACGGACAAAGACATACTAATCAGATCATTCACTGAAAATGGACTCAATTCTGTCCCTGAGAAACGTTTGAGCGACCGACCGAACATGGTCGTTTAAACAGTGTCTCTCTTTTTGCGTTACCATCAAGTTCACAAGTTGCACACGCACGCGCGCACGAACACACACACGCACACACACAAACACAAATAAACAATCATATACAAACACACATACACACACATCCACTCACACACACACACACACACACACATCCACACACACACATCCACACACACGCACACACACACACACATACACACACACACACACACACACACACACACACACACAAAACACACACACACACTCACACAATCACGCACTCACACATACACACACTGTAAGTCCAATAAGTGATAAAAGAGCCAGAAATAACAAACAAGATAACGACTGAAACTTGATAATAGGGTTTTAGACTTTTCACAAAATTTCTACTGAAGACATTGCTAAGATTCTACTATGCCCAGACAACACTGAATACATTATAAAGATTCTACAATGCCTAGAGAAGAATCAAATGTGAACAGATCATACTTGAAGCAGTTGTTGTGGAACTTGTTATAGCTGGACAGAGCGATGAGAGCTCCAAACCCTGGACCCAGTGAAAAGAAGATCTGAGCAGCAGCGTCCACCCACACCTGCACACAACACGAGGATAGTGGATTTTGTTTGTTTGTTTGTTTGTTTGTTTGCTTAACGCCCAGCCGACCACAAAGGGCCATATCAGGGCGGTGCTGCTTTGACATTTAACGTACGCCACACACAAGACAGAAGTCGCAGCACAGGCTTCATGTCTCACCCAGTCACATTATTCTGACACCGGACCAACCAGTCCTAGCACTAACCCCATAATGCCAGACGCCAGGCGGAGCAGCCACTAGATTGCCAATTTTAAAGTCTTAGGTATGACCCGGCCGGGGTTCGAACCCACGACCTCCCGATCACGGGGCGGACGCCTTACCACTAGGCCAACCGTGCCGGTCAGGATAGTGGATGCAATATGAATTAACACAACAATGTCAATAACAATGTCAATAACAATGTTAATAACAATGCTAATAACAATGTCAATAACAATGTCAATTACAACACTTTATTGTTCATTAAATAAATACATGAACTATTAACATATTTCAACAGCACATACATATTCAAAGAAAAAAATAAACGAATAAAAGCCAGAGGTATTGTACATCAAAATGTCAATATCCATTGAAGGTCAAACACATTTATTACAATCTTTCCACAAAACAGTCAATCTCTCGAACAGAAACATCTTTGAAATGTTCATGATTTGGACAAAAATAAATGTTTGATAAGAAACCAGCACGCTTCCTGTGAAAGTATTTAGATACCTTTACTTAAAATAGCCTCTGGAAGCAATGCAGCGGATAGATACTTTACTGTCGCTGAGACACAAATCGTCAAAACGGTGTAAGACTTAGGCCTAATCACAAGCCACGGATTTAAAATTATTGGAACTCGTGCGAGCCAATTTTATTGTCTGTCTAAGGCCAAACAAAAATATATGTTTGTTGAGGGGGGCGATGCTTTACCACGTGCACCGGGAATGGGCTTTTTGGACGTAACGTGCATGGGAATGGGGAAATTCTCGTAGCGTGCACCGTGCACAGAGGTCCGGCGTGCACCGTGCATGAAGCTTTTTCGTAACGTGCACCGTTTGGCCTCAACGTGCACGTGTACGGACACCCCCCCCCCCCCCCCCCCCCATGGTGACCCTCTTTGTTTAGAGAACATGATAAAAAAAATTAATTTAGGTCGGCTTTTTTATTTATTTTTTGTTTAAAAAATTTTTAGTCTCGGTATGGTTTGCAAAATGTGCCAGAGGTTGTTTGTTTCTTGTGTTTTTTTGAGAAATGAAAAAAAAAGTTTTAGGGTCGGCGGGAAAAAATTAGGGTCGGTCGGGTTACCCTAAACCAACATATATAATAAAATGGTTCGAGAAACGTAGATAAACACAGGCTGCCTATCCCAAAGTTTAAAGGCACACTTCTTCCAGCGAAAACAGTCCAGTTCACCACATCAGATCTCGAGAGAGTTTTACATGGGATAAGACCATCCCTCCACTTGGTCATATACCAAAACGCAACACCCTTACTGCTTGCTGTGGTGAGTTGGAATTTTTTTATGAATAATTACTTCTTTTTTTTAAGACACCAGTGCGCTATATATCTATATATATATATATATATACGACTAGTGTGTCTGTCTGTCTGTCTGTCTGTCTGTCTGTCTGTTCGCGATGCACGGCCAAAGTTCTCGGTGGATCTTTTTCAAATTTGGACACCGTATATATATATTAGATGCAATTCATAAATGAATAAATTCATAGCAAAAATTACCACTGTACACAGATACAGCAAGCACCCTGGGTGTCCAAATTTGGTATGTGACCAAGTGGAGGGACATGGCATGGAAAAACTGGCCACGTCTGAGGTGGTCAGCCGAACTGTTTTCGCGAGGAGTATGTATGCTTCTTTCTTTCTTTCTTTATTTGGTGTTTAACGTCGTTTTCAACCACGAAGGTTATATCGCGACGGGTATGCTTCTTAAGGCAGCTGCTTTTTTTTTGTTGTTGCTTTTTATTTTGCTTTCTTGCTTGACCTGTTTATTCAGATAGGATGACCCAGGCGCAATATAAAACAAGTATGTAATAAGATCAAACATTAGGCCCCCCAAAAAATAGTCTGTTTACGGTAACATAGGCCAAAAAAATAGGGTCGGTAGGTCGGGATTTTTTTTTCTCCAAAAAAACCATATTTTCAAGTTATTTTGCCCAAAAAAACAAAGACTTTTTTTTTTTTTCCCAAATGCCAAAATAAAGTCTAGGGGTCGCGCGAAAAAATAGGGTCGGTCGGGATACCGTAAACAGACTATTTTTTTGTTGTTGCCTTAGAATTCAAAACTTTTAAAGACCCGTACGAATACTCATAAACACGAAACGTGGGTTTAGACGTCGTCGTTGTCGTCGTTCTTTTTACCAAATAATGTTTTTTCTTCTTCAAATTAACCCTTGGCCACACGATAGATGCTATAACATTACAAATAATACTGCCATGTGCAATAATCATCAACATGCCTTGTAAACATTAGGAATGTTCATCAGAAGATTGCTTTAGAACTGTCGCCGGATGTCTTCATTCACAACACTTAATGCCCTTGGATTCTTTTCTATTATCAGCTGAAGGCGTCATGCGTCTGACATTAAAGAAATTGCAATTTTGTTCTGGAACCATAATGGCAAACAAACGACGAAAGAAGAAGGTCTGGAGTGTCTGTAAAATTAGTGAGGGTGCCCAGGTGTCTGACCAACACTGGGGGCTCATTGATTCGACAAAGTCTGGCGGCGGAACGAAGTTCGGGGGCGGATGTTGCAGTGAGTGCTGGGACGGGGCGGCGTGGGAGCATACTGGGAGAGGGAACAAGCGTCGGGTTCAAGCAAAAAGAGAATCAAATAACAACAACAAAATACATTAAAAAAAAGAGAGGAGAGTCTGAGAGGAGAGAGAGAGAGAAGAGAAGAGAAGAGAAGAGAAGAGATGAGAGAGGAGAGAGAGAGAGAAGAGAAGAGAAGAGAAGAGAGGAGAGAGGAGAGAGAGAGAGAAGAGAAGAGAAGAGATGAGAGAGGAGAGAGAGAGAAGAGAGGAGAAGAGAAGAGAAGAGAAGAGATGAGAGAGGAGAGAGAGAGAGAAGAGAAGAGAAGAGAAGAGATGAGAGAGGAGAGAGAGAGAGAAGAAGAGGAGAGAGAAAAGAGGGGGGGGGGGGGGGGAAGAGAAAAGAAAAAAAAAGGGAAAAAAAAGGGGAAAAAAAGGTCTAGTAGAGACGATCATGGCTGACTCATCTTCTAGGTGTGTGATATCTTTCCTTATCTTTCCATTTTAAAAGCAGTCGTCTGCAAAGAAGAGAAAGGACTTGACAAGGGTCCAAGTAGTTAGATAAACTGTAGACTGTTATGTCTTGTTCTGTTTTGTTTTTAATTTCAAAGATAAAGTCTACAGGCTGGCTTATTTCAGGTGATATCGTTCAAGCGGATTAAATGAATGGATCTTTAGTTCCGTAAGCGCAATATCCTCTCTGTCCTATTAAAACTGAAATTACGTTTCATGTTTGTCGTCCTATCTTTGTTATCTTAAATATTGTTACCAGCACCTAGGTTATGAGTGGAGATTTTTCCGATCTCCCAGGTCAACTTATGTGCAAGCACAAGACCAAGTGCGCACGGAAAAGATCCTGTAATCCATGTCAGAGTTCGGTGGGTTATGGAAACACGAAAATACCCAGTATGCCTACTCAACGAAAGCGGAGTGAAGCTGACTATGCTCTCAGAGTATAGTTTGGGGGACCCAAATGGGCAAACGAGCTCACACGTAACCAGAAAATTCTGGAACGCTGAAGAAGTAGAAGAAGTTACCAGCACCAAGAACTAGCGTCTGAAGTGCGGAATGAGCCTACAGAGACTTTCCTTCTCGAGTTAGCCATCTTGTTATTAACCCTTAACTTCCCACCCGAAGAGTATGACTGCCTAAATGCCGCGGGAGGGGTGGGGGGCGGTCTAACGCGTTACAACCCGCATTGCAAAAAGACTAGTGTAGTAGTGTAGAGAGTTTCAGCCCACGAACGCAGAAGAAGAATAAGAACAAAAACAATAACAAGAAGCCATAACTTCGTCTAGGTGTTTACATGGGATAAGAGCAGGGCTCCCCACGGACGCCCCTCCTAGTGCGTCCCGGGACCCGCACTTTTAAATTTTAGAGGGTCCATGGACCCCCACTGCAGTATTTTAGAGGGTCCCAAGGGCCCAAAAACCGAAAAGTCCCAGTGTACTTATAAAACATTGTGGTCAAGTATAGGGTACTGCGAAGTGTCGATTGCAGTCTGAAAATGGTATCTACGGTACGCACGATAAAGGAAATTTCGTGCGTCCTAGGACCCGCTCTTTTAAAATGTAGTACGTCCAGGGACTCCCTCCATATATTTCTAGTACGTGTTTTTGGCTTCTAGTGCGTATAGGACGCAGGGGCGCGCGCTATGGGGAGCCCTGAAGAGTACCCATCCACTATAACCAATACCAAGAATCTGTAAGCTAGCTGCTTTCTCTGCAGAGCAGGTAGTTTGGGATGAGTTAATTAACTGATTGCGATCTATTCCTGCAAATAGACAGTTTAGTCAAGGGACATTACTCCTTGAAAACTCTAGATCAAAGATGGTCGCAAATGATACACGTGCACTGCAGAAAGAACCTATCACCTCATTTATCTGTAAGTTCTGTTCTATGCAATTAAGCTACTTCATAATTCAATCATAGTGTTGTTCATGCATAGTCACAAGATTCTGTCCATGCGCAGTATCTTTATCTTTACACATTTAGCTGAGTCATAATCGTACATCAATAGTCAGTTCCATGTTGCCTAATGCTATTAGTCAACATAGTTCATTTCCTTTCTTTGATTGCAGAACCGTGGTCATTGTTTGAATAAAGATTATTTGAACAAAGAGACAGCGTTCGTATCGATTAATTTCGTGGTAGACACTTACTTCAACCTGTCAAATTAATTCATCCAGAAAGTTCCCATTCTACACAAAATACAACCAGAATTTTGATTCTTGCCCAAGTGAAGAGATACTTTTATCCTATGGACAGGTTTGTGCTAGTCTAAGTGAACTGCTTCATAACAACAAGAAAATAAGATAACATGATTTTATTCCGCCATATAGCATCACAGCCATTGGTATTTGTCCTGGTGTGGAAACACAATTTTTTTTAAGTAATACTTTACAGTTTATCTAATTACTTGGACCCTTTTCATGCCCTGTTCCTTCACTGCAGACGTCTGCTTTTGAAATTGAAAGATAAGGGCTGAGGGTTTATCACACTCTTAGAAGATGATTCAGCCAATGGTAAGACCATGATTGTCTTTAGATATTCCGGTTTCATTATCCCAAAAGGGAAGAGGCGCTGATCAGACCAATAAAGTAAAAGCAACGAATCAGGGAAGAGATTGTGGTAATTACCTCTAAATGCGCGAGCCTGGAGAAGTCTGGTTTGAGATAGAAGATGACGCCATTGGAAGCGCCTGGCAGCGTCAGCCCGCGCACGAGCAGCACAAAAAGCATGAGGAAGGGCAAGGTCGCCGTGACCCACACTGCCTGCACGTGATACACAGAGGGTACAGTGATTGTGCTGGGTTGGTTTGTGTGTGTCGCACATCTTTTTATTAAAAAAATCATGAGAGAGAAAAAATATCTGGGGATATAATCTGGAAGAATTAACATGTAAAGTGTCATGAAGATCTGTCCTGTAGTTTCTTAGAATCGCTCTACACACACACACACACACACACACACACACACACACACACACACACACACACACACACACTCACACACACACACACACACACACACACTCACACACACACACACACACCAACCCACCCTCCCCTCACCCACACCGCACACATTTTTTTCTTCTAAGGGAAACAAATCGTATACCTTGCCGGTGGATTTTGTCCCTTTCCAACAGCAGAGGAAGACGACGAGGAAAACGACGATGAGACAGAGCAGAAGCTGCCACTTGACACCACCCAGGTCGTCAATTCCCTGTGACTTGTGCACTTCAAGCACGTGATAACTGAAAACATTGGTACATGGTGACACGGAGAAGTTACTATGCACTTAATACAGAGGTCCAAAAAGTGTTGTTGTTGATGTGGGTTTGGGTGTTTGGGTTTGGGTGGGGGTTTTTTTTTGTTTTTTTTTTGGGGGGGGACGTGTTTGTGTATGTGTACATACGTCGACACTAAGCCACATCTGATATGGTGAACCGAAGGAGAATGCTTTTAATGGACAATAACGTTGTTGTTGTTGTTTTTGTTGTTGTTGTTGTTGTTGTTGTTGTTGTTGTTGTTTTTTAGGTGACGTGTTCGAGTATGTGTACATATGTCGACGCCTGGCCAGATCTGATATGGTGAACCGAAGGAGTATGTTTCTAATGGACAATAACGTTGTTGTTGTTTTTGTTGTCATAACGAGAGAGAAAATGCAATAAAACTCACTTGAAAAACTCAACGGCGGAAGAAACAGACATGTTACTCCTGTTGGCCATGTCCAAAGGTCCCACGCAGTCAGGCGAGTTCCAGCTGTTATCACAAGTGGCGTACAACATAGTTGAGCGAAACGACATGACGAGGTAGTACAAAGCGTAGGCGATGATCGTGTTATAGTAGGCTCCCACGAAGGTGCTCACGAAGCAGATGCCGAATCCAATTCCTAGAAAAACGAAGAAAGACCGCTACTTGTGTTAATATTGTATCGGGACAAACAGAGCAAGCGACCGGTGTCACCAAATACATAAATTCAAATAAAGAAGAAAAAAATAACTTTATTATCTCAAATCTGAGAAATTATATTAATTACGCATAAACTGGACAAACGGAAGAATAAAACATTACTAACATTAACATTTTTGTTTGTTTGTTTGTTTGTTCGTTTGTTTGCTTAACGCCCAGCCGACCACGAAGGGCCATATCAGGGCGGTGCCGCTTTGACATATAACGTGCGCCACACACAAGACAGAAGTCGCAGCACAGGCTTCATGTCTCACCCAGTCACATTATTCTGACACCGGACCAACCAGTCCTAGCACTAACCCCATAATGCCAGACGCCAGGCGGAGCAGCCACTAGATTGCCAATTTTAAAGTCTTAGGTATGACCCGGCCGGGGTTCGAACCCACGACCTCCCGATCACGGGGCGGACGCCTTACCACTAGGCCAACCGTGCCGGTTCAACATTAACATAAATGTACTAACAAATACAATTCTTATATAACCAATAATCTCGCTGAATACAAATAATCTTTCCGTTAAAGATGTTATGTGTCTCCAGATTACAAAACTATCAGAAATGTTACCACAGAACATAGGACAGATGCGTCTCCAGACAAAACTATCAGATATCTCACCACAGAACATAGGACAGACGCGTCTCCAGATTGCAAAATTATCAGAAATCTTACCACAGAACATAGGACAGATGCGTCTCCACACAAAACTATCAAAAATCTTACCACAGAACATAGGACAAATGCGTCTCCAGACAACAGTATCAGAAATCTTACCACAGAACATAGGACAGATGCGTCTCCAGACAACAGTATCAGAAATCTTACCACAGAACATAGGACAGATGCGTCTCCAGACAACAGTATCAGAAATCTTACCACAGAACATGGGACAGATGCGCCTCCAGATGGAGATGGGGCCACTCCTGTGGAACTGTCCCAGAGCAAGCTCCATGTAGAAGAGAGGCAGACCCAGGAACACCAGCATCAGCAGGTAGGGAATCAAAAACGCACCTGAAAAATAAATCAAAAATCAGACGGACTGCTGACATTGGGGACGGTCACGGGGTCAAGTTCATGCCGCAGAGACAGTATCCATTCCCTACCCCCGTGTCACCACAATGGCACGTAAAAGACCTTGGTCAATCTGATTTAAGTGCAGGTGGCTGGTTACACCTAAACCCGCATACAACTGAGTATTTCATCCAAAGTCGGGGTAACACCCGGTACCTTGCCCCTAATGGTTTTGCCGTGAGGGCGTAAAACCAAAACATTCTCTCACTGCTAACGTTCCGAAAACCAGCATCAAAAAGCAAAGAAGGTTAGTAAATGTCCTGTTTTGTCAAGAATCAAACGTTCCAAATGCTGATCTGTCTTTTTTTATTTTTATTTTTTATTTTTTTATTTTTTTTGGGGGGGGGGAGTTTTTAACCTGAAAATGATCATAATCGCTTCCGTTATTTCGCAAAACTGCAGCTTCGAGTAACAACGAAAGTACCTTCCCTCCCCTGAAGACAATTGTGTACAAATCATAATAGATCCGTGCACGATGACCTCGGTCATTCTGCCATCAGTGCAGGTGGCTGAGTACACCTAAACACGCACACACCTGGGTAGCGCGACTCTCTTGCTGCAAGCTTTCCACTAGGAGAACGCGACACGAATTTCCCATCATTGGGGTAATAAAGTTTATGAAATAAAATAGAATAGATACAATAAAATATTAATGCCAATTTCTGATGAGCTTTTTGCTTCCAACAAGATGCCAGCGTCGTGGTGAGAGTGTTATTTTCGCAAGCTTCGCGGAGACCAGCGCGACCCGTCTAGGTCTTAAAGTTTCGGCTCGCCAAGCCTCGCTATGATTGTTGATAACTGATTCAGGGTGTTCAATGCTGATCGTTTAGTTTCAGGCCAACATATTGACTGAATGTCTTGATATCGCTTCACGGGACTTATTTCCTCTTCTTCTTCTTTTTTAAACACACATTCCACACATTTTCACTTCAGGCTCATGAGCGACATCAATGTCTTCAAAAGATTACCTACTGAGATGTGCGCATTCTGGTTTGGGTGAGGTTACAGAGTCGGTATGCTTTGTGATGGAATCTGGAGAAGCGGGTATCCCGTTTCGTCAAATCTGAGCGTGTCGCTGTTTTGATAAATGCGATGCACGCACGCGAACAGATAGGGTATCTTTTCTTTTCTTCCAATGCGTTCATGGGCTAGAACTACCACGTACGTACACTCGTGTTTTTGCACGAGTGGATTTTAATTTTTTACGAACAAAAAAACACGAGTGTACGTTGGAGAGGGCATGAGCGTTATGTTGAGAAACAAAATACTTTGTGATACACAGAAGACGTCTACTGTGAATTTTGCGGATAGGCCGCTTTAAAGATGCAGTCATTCTTCTTCTTCTTCTGCGTTCATGGGTTGACACTTCCACGTAAACTCGTTTTTTTGAACGAGTGGATTTTTACGTGTATGACTGTTTTTACCCCACCATTTAGGCAGCCATACGCCGCTTTCGGAGGAAGCATGCTGGGTATTTTCGTGTTTCTATAACCCACCGAACTCTGACATGGATTACAGGATCTTTTCCGTACGCACTTGAGTTTGTGCTTGCGTGTACACACGAAGGGGGATAAGTCACTAGCAGGTCTGTACATAAGCTGACCTGGGAGATCGGAAAAATCTCCACTCTGAACCCACCAGGCGGCCGAGGCCGGGATTCAAACTCACGACCTTCGGATTAGGAGGCCGATGTCTTACCACTACGCCATTGCGTCCGTCAAAGGTGCAGTCGTTCTTGTGTAATGGTATTACGAAAACCTCTACATTCTCTGCTAAGGCATTCATTTCTATGGGTTTACGGTAGGCCTTTCCGTCCACTTGCCCGTTCATCTTATTCTTCATCATTTCCTGATTCCAAAAACATATAAATATGTTATATTTGGATTAAAAACAAGCTCTGAAAATTAAAAATATAAAAATTATTATCAAAATTAAATTTTCGAAATCAATTTAAAAACACTTTCATCTTATTCCTTGTCGGTTCCTGATTCCAAAAACATATAGATATGATATGTTTGGATTAAAAACACGCTCAGAAAGTTAAAACGAAGAGAGCTACAGAAAAGCGTGCTATCCTTCTCAGCGCAACGAATACCCCGCTCTTCTTGTCAATTCCACTGGCACTGCCTTTGCCACGGGCGGTGGAGTGACGATGCTACGAGTATACGGTCTTGCTGCGTTGCGTTGCGTTCAGTTTCATTCTGTGAGTTCGACAGCTACTTGACTAAATGTAGTAATTTCGCCTTACGCGACTTGTTTTCTTTCCTTCTTTCTTCAATTGTCAAGAACTTTTTTTTCGTGATATAGAGGATTCTGAAGAGATCACTTTCTGAGATAGATATCGTGCATCGTACAGAGTGTTGGATGACTTTAACCTGAGTGTACCTGTTCCAAGGACAGACAACGCACACTGGGATCACATAACAATAGCAGACAATGGGGCAAAGAGTCAAGGTGGTGATATATCAATATATCACCCTCTGCTTGTAAAAGTGAGAAAATTTTCCTGCGCACAAAGGAGACTATATCTCTCAACAGACAGTCCCAATCATTCAACAAGAACACAGGCTGTACGTTTCAAGATTTTTTTTTAAACAGTTTTTAAAAAAATTTAAAAATTAACTTTTACTACGGTTTACGTCTGAAGAACAACATTACTGTACTGTACGGAAGAATTGCTGTTGTTGCAAAATGAACAAGCAAATTGCTGTTAATTCCTCAGAATGGGCACATTTCAGGAACATTTACACAAAGTCGGCAAATCTGTGCCAATTCCGTGGAATCGGTGGTTTATTTACTACAAGCAATGACCAAGAAACACCTGGCGACGCGACCTGGAGGCCGACACCAGAAAGATGGGCTACACCTGGAGTCAGATAGAAAAGATGGCCCAGGACAGAGGACTCTGGAGAGCTGTTGTTGGCGGCCCATACCCTGACAGGAGTGACGGGCATTGATTGAATGACCAGTAGCAAACTGCCTCAGCTGGAACACGCTCTACACAACATCAAGAGCCTGAGGACAGTACTGCAATGGATCCCCTCCCACTGTGGTGTACAAGGAAACGAAGAGGCGGACAGGATGGCAAAGCTGGGTGCAGAAGATGAGCAAGAGAACAACCCTGTGAGCCTGACAGAGATGAAGACCATCATTAAGTCTCTGCACAGGACGCCCCAGCCACAGGACAGCTACCACCTGCTATCCAGACCACAGCAGGTGGTCATCTTCCGCCTGAGAACAGGACACAACAGACTTAACCAGCATCTCCACGGGAAGCTGCATGCTGTGCCCTCCCCCATGTGTTCTTGTGGAGAAGCAGAGCAGGACACGGCCCACATCCTACGAGACTGCAGGAACCACCAGGTGCTGAGAGAGGAAATCTGGCCATTGCCGGAGTCCCTGCACAACAAGCTGTACGAGCCAGTGGCTGCGCTGCAGAGGACCACTAATTATATCTCAAGATCTGGACTCCAAGTGTGATCGGCGATTGAAAAGAAGAAAAGAAGAAGAAGAAGGTGGTTTATTTGATTGGTGCGCTAAATCTCCCAAAAGCTCTGTTTATTGCACGAATTAGGCACAGTGTGCACTCACGCTGTTCATTTTTGGTATGTGACCGAGTGGATAGGTAGTCTT
>NC_090253.1:55206356-55243856 GCF_037325665.1 Littorina saxatilis | reverse complement strand
TGACACACGTGACTTTCGCGGGCGAAGAAGATGTGGCTGGAAAAACCATACGAAGACTTTTATATCACCCTGGAGGTCTGTTGGTAATCCAAATACGTCAGATGATTAGTTCCCGTGGATGATGACTTTTTTGCCATGCACGTAGATTTAGGGTAACGAGGCAGGCAGACTCATTTCCGAGATCTTGACCAAATCCGGAGATCTGGAACAAATCCGTAAAAGATGCATTAGTGAACGAGCATTTGGACTTATATTGAACAAATGTTGAACAGTCTGACAGGTCGGGCTTTCTTATTGTCTATTACAGATGTATTATTCGGAATTGAAAAATGTCAGGAATCAGTGTTAATTAACCATGTTTTATTGATAGCAAAAATGTGCATTAGCAAAGTTAAGAAAACTAAATCGCGTATTCCATTGGAAATTGTATTTCAACAAGAACTTGCGCTACGAAAGGTTTATCCCCATTGTCCTTAGTTAGATTGTTGTTGAATTAAAAAGCAATTTGATGGAAATGTAACCTGTAATGTAAAAGATTAAATTAAAATTTCATTGAAAAAAAAAAAAGAAAGACCAATGAAGAAGGATATATGCTCACCGCAAAACAAAAACAAACAAAAACAACAAAAAAACAAAGAGAAAAAAAAAGATAGTTTGAAGCAGCCTTGCATGCAACTGAGGTCAAAAACAAAACAAAAACAAAAAAAACGAGCATTTGGAAGATGAAAGACGGTCTGCAGCTTCTCTCTCTCGCTCTCTCAAATTTCAAAATAAATCATTATAGAAAATGTAACAAATTAATTACCCCAACTCCAAGAATTGACCTGTACAAGTCGAGTCTATCATATTCTGGAGCAATTATGTGGAACGCCATTCCAAATATAATTAAATTACGAATTCATGAAACATCATTCAAGGAATATTACATGCTGTTTCTTTTACAAAACTTATAAGAAATATTATCAAGCAGCTGGCAAAATATAACTGTACTCTCTGATTATATTGAAAAACATGATTATATATAATTCATGAAGGATTTTTTTATTTTTTTATACAAACACATATTTCTCTGTTATATATAAATTTTCAAGCATTGATGAAGAATCCTAATGCATCTTAAAATGTCTTATTGGTTGCTTGACATGTTAATTATGGTAAATATGTCATTTGTACTATAGTTAAACTTATCTTTTATTTCTTCTTGTTTGTTACCCCTCAATGGGCGAGGGCCGGATGAAAAAAAGCATGTATACATTGCTTATTCTGTCACCCTCGTAAAATAAATTTCAATTCAATTCAATTCAATTCTCTCTCTCTCTCTCTCTCTCTCTCTCTCTCTCTCTCTCTCTCTCTCTCTCTCTCTCTCTCTCTCTCTCTCTCTCTCTCTCTCTCTCTCTCTCTCTCTCTCTCTCTCTCTCTCTCTCTCTCTCTCTCTCTCTCTCTCTCTCTCTCTCTCTCTCTCTTTCTCTTTCTCTCTCTTTCTCTCTCTCTCTCTCGATTGCTTACAAAATAGCTGAAGACAAGTACGGTACACTTAACTTGTATATAAAGATTTTTTTAAACAAGAAAGGTAGGTTGTTGGAACGTTTCTTATTGACAAAAGAATAAATTCACAATAACAAACGTTCCAACAACCTACCTTTCTTGGGTTTTTTATTCTGAATTTTGGAACGTTGGCAGTCTCTTTGTTTTTAGATTTGTATATAAAGAGGTCGTGGCCAGAGAAGGTTAGTAAACTTATTGTACTTGTTCTTTGTGTAACCGAATGCCGAAACACTACGATCACCTCGGGAAGCGAAGTGCAATCAAACAGGATTGAAAATGTTTGGGGCTAATTTCTTAACCCTATAAAAACTGTTATGCAAACCCGAAGGTTTCCATGAACATACAGACAATCGGAAACCACCAGACCCCATCACAAACAGACTTCTACGTACAATCCACTGGTGTTGACTTTTAAAGGCCAACAACTCGGGTGCAGGGTCTGCTGTGAAAGGAGCGGTAGCCTCCCCTGTCACATTTGTGTCGTTGTTCTTCAAAACCCGAAACAGATAAAGATCTAATAATCCAAAACCAAACCACAAAGACGAGAAATGAAAAGAACGTTGGAACTAAACTTCAGTGAAGTCCAACATTCTAGTTCTTGCCTACCAATTACTGTCTGTCTGTGAGAATACGGTGTGCGTGGGTGTGTGCATGCGCGCGCGTGTGTTTGTGTGTGTGTGCATGCGCGCGCGTGTGTTTGTGTGTGTGTATGAGCGTGCGTGCGTGCATGCATGCGTGCGTGCGTGTGTATGTCTGTCTGTCTGTCTGTCTGTCTGTCTGTCTGTCTGTGTGTGTGAGTGTGTGTGTCTGTCTGTCTGTCTGTTTGTCTGTCTGTGTGTGAGAGAGCGTGCATGCGTGTGCGTGCGTGTGTGAAAGTGGTACAATCATTTGAATTATTTCACAGATCAAAAGCCTTACACCAATATAACATGCCAATATATTCACTTTAACATATTCTACACATTTTCTTTCTACTGAAAAAAAACCCGGCGCTGTTACTGTTGCACAGTGATACTCTCGACTTTGGGTTGTGCCACTCGAAGGAAAAGATCATATTAATTAATTAACAAAGCTAGCTTGAAACGCGGTGCTGTCGACTTAGCGTAAGTGGGTCACAATGAAGTGAATGCACACAAGTTAGAGAATTTTGAAGAAGAAGAAAGAGAAGGAGAAACTGGAATCAAATAGTCTGTGTGGTCACATAAATAATGATCTGACTTCGAAGGTGTCTCCGTTCCTGCAGCAAGGAAGCAAATTTTGACTTGTGTACTGGCCCCCAAAGTCTATGCAGTAAGTCTTGTTCGTTTTCTCTCTCGACGCTAAACTAAACGACAGCGAACCAACCATACACGTCCACATTTCGATACTCTTCCAAAAATATTGATGCCCGTTATTGACATGAACACTAGCGACTCCACCTGACCAAACCACTGACCAGACCAGACCTATCGAATCACACAGGACAGTGAAGTGACTTACCTGCCCTAGTAAAACGTCACACACGTGTCGAAAAATCCCGAACAGTTTATAATGGGCAGAATATACCTGCGCAGTGTCAGCGGCACAGACGACGCACGGCCTATTATTTATGCCGCGATAGGGATTATGACGAGTACTTGGCCTGTTTTCCTTTCATGCGGGCTGGGATAAGCTGCAGTGCGTCGTCGGTCCTGCTGAAGTTACATATGTGAGCGGAGCCCCTAAACATCACAGGCGAAACAGAGTGCTGCATACACCGTTTTCACTCATCAGGCCTGGCGATAAACTGAGAAACCTTCAAACGAACTGGTGCCTTTCACTTTCACCGAAACAAACAAGAACAATCACAAGTGTGTGAATACTGACACAAGGGGGAGAGCACGCAGAGACAAACTGCTTTATATTCATTATAGCGCCCCAGTCCTCAGCCAATAAATTCACCAACAAACCTGTTGGACTCCGAGCACCTCACCTACACTCACAGTCGTGTGTGAAAGCTTTTACTAGCGTCGAACGGGGGAGGGGTAACAGAGGGGTGATGGAGGAAGGAGAGGGGAGGGTGGGGAGGACTGGAGGGAGTTTGTGATTGGGGGGAAGGGGGGATACAGTGCGCACTCCGTCGCCGTAACTTCTTCCATGGCGTGTGTGGTGAGATAGAGGGGGGGCGGGGGGGGGGGGGGGGGTTTCAGGTGGTTGCTTCTATTGTCAACTTAACGGGATATATTTACTTTTTTGTGGGCTAGCGACGAATTCTCGGTGTCCGAACACCCCCGTGTGTACACGCAAGCACAAGACCAAGTGCGCACGGAAAAGATCCTGTAATCCATGTCAGAGTTCGGTGGGTTATAGAAACACGAAAATACCCAACATGCTTCCTCCGAAAGCGGCGTATGGCTGCCTAAATGGCGGGGTAAAAACGGTCATACACGTAAAAGCCGTGGGAGTTTCAGCCCATGAACAAACAAACAAACAAACAAACAAACAAACAAACAAACAAAACAAACAAACAAACAAACTCTACAACAACACTCATACAAACCCGAAGGAGTTTTTTTCAAAAAAAAACGTCTGTTGCACTTCTGGGGTTTTTTCACTGTCAACTTAACAGGAAACTTACTTTACGACTGTATGAGTAATGCGCTACAACCTTGCTTGGGTTGATCTTGACTCACTTTTTTTCAAGCACACTCCCTTCTCGTAAAATCAGTTCGGCTCAGAACTGGCCTGGCTTTTACAGGCATGAGACCAAGGGTAGGGCGGATGGTGGCGAGAGAGGTTAAGGGACGGGGAATGTTTACAGTGCCGTGTGCCGGGCTGTGAGCAGTGCCCACCAATGTTTAGCTCAGGCACCGTCGCGGCAGACGCGCCTTAGTTCTATGCGGGAAAATGCAGCGCGCTATTCTGGCCATCTGGCCAACTGTCGTCCTCATCTCTAAGGCAGACTGATACTAAGAGGTGTACGTTACACCCGCCTTCAGGCTCAGGCATTTTCAAACGCTCGACTCAAGACTATTTACATGGGATCCGGGTGCTCCCCGTGAGGTGGCTGGATTTTGTTCATGTGCATGTATTCATTTATTACACGCAACAAGTTTTAAGAAATAATTCACCACAAAACACACACACACACACACACACACACACACACACACACACACATTCACACTACACACACACACGCACACACACACTAACACACTAACACACACACTAACACACACAAACACACACACACACACACACACACACACACACACACACACACACACACACACATATATATACACGCAATCACACGTATACGTACAACAAACACCACCACCCTCGTCTCGATTCCTGGCCTACATGAAACATTTTTGTCAAACCTTGACTAAATGTAAAAAGATATTTAAAAGACATAAAATAATAGCAAGAAGAAGAAGAGACAGAGAGAGACACAGAGAGACAGAGAGACAGACAGAGACAGAGAGACAGAGAGAGAGAGACGCAGACGCAGATAATTTATTCAATAGGCCATAGCCCCTCATGAATGGGTGTGAACAAACGGTTCACGTTGCAAATAATATAACTCATCAGGTGCAGAAAAGGTACAACATAATCACATAATAGTCGCACAACACTACAGAATAAAACATATATTACACGGTCTTTAACTAAGAGGTTACAACATCTCTTAATTTCAAGGCTTTATACAAATACAGGGATACATTTCTGATAACAGTTTCTTGAGGTGAGGCCAGGAGCAGGCTAAGTCTAAAAGTGCTTGGGGTTTTATAATATTTAAATAGGATACATTTTCTCTTAATCTGTTTAAGTATGGACAACAAAATACAAAATGGACTTCATCTTCTTGCTTTTCTTTACAAAGAGGACACATCAACTGATCGGCATTATGTTTTTTAGAGAGAGACAGAGAGAGACAGAGAAAGAGAGAGTATTTTCTCGCGGGAAAATACGAAATATTCCCACATTCGTTTATGCAGGTCAGAAATTAGAAGTGGTTTTTGGCTACCAGTATTTAGGATTGAATATGAATTATAATAATAAATTCAATGTAGCCCAAAAATGTTTGTATGTAAAAGCCTCAAGGGCTATGTTTGGCCTTTTGAAAAAATGTAAGAAGGTAATATTACCCCTAGATATCCAGTCAGAATTGTTTGACAGGATGATTGTGCCAATTTTACTGTATGGATGTGAAGTATGGTGTCCTGGTATGCTAAATCGAGCTTCAAAGCTGCAATTAAGATTTTATAAAATTGTTTTGAAGTTGGGTAAGTCAACTCTCAGCAAAATGGTCTATGGTGAAACTGGACAGTACTCACTGGAAATTCTGGCGAAAAATAAAATGTTAAATGTTTGGTTTAAACTGTTGAATGTTAATTGCAGGTATAAGTTTTCCAGTATAGTATATGTAGAGGTTACATGCCGAGTCTCAGTGATTATCAAAAATAATGGTCGAAGTTAGCGGATCATGAAAAATGCGAGCTTTAGCGAGCTTTTTCATGACCGCGAACTGAGACCATTATTTTTTATAATCACTGAGACGAGGTGTGTAACCTCTTTATTCCTCCTTTCTTTAGTTATTCAAAGAAAAGAGGAGGTTTTTTTGCGAAAGTTTGATCGAATCCTATTCACTCAACCAGTCAACCTGCGCAGGCGATCGATTAATGCGCGGTTGTATAGTTCCGTGCAAATCATTCCATTCTGTTAACACATCTTGTCAGTTTTCCTATTTTGGACTAAAATCAAGTACACAGATATGCTGTTATTCTGCTGTGGCGGCAAAGGCAGATATTGTGTGTTCTGTGTATGTTTTGGTATCGCTTAGGATAATGTTCTTTCGTCAAATGGGACTAGCAGACGAACTTTTGCACCCGTGTTCCAACGTTAAAAACTGTATGAAGTTCAGTTTTCTGGGGAAAATAGTGTATGAAACCGCTTTATGTTGTTTAAATTGATGAGATGTGTGCATTTGGTTGCGTGTGATCTGTTTATTAAATGAAATATTGTTGAAAACTGACCGTCGGATTGCAGTCTGTTGTCGAAGAAACTGAGTGAAAAGAAGGGGAACTACTCTTGTCGCTAGACAAAGTATGAGTTACTTGCTTGGGAAATTGCTTCTGATGAACGTTTGAGCACGGCAAATCTAGATTCAGAAAACAACCGAACTCATGGATTTTATATGGAGATTCATGTGTCCAGGCCTGTAGTTGTTAATTTAAATGCGGTATGTTTGTATTGTTTGCTCCAGAGATGTATACGTCGTACATTAGAGCGTTCGGAACTTTTCAGTCGCAAAAAGTAGTACCGAAACAGAACAACTTCTCAACCCATTGCACTATCGAGGATTCAGGCTGTTGCTGGGTCGTTATTTGTTTGGTTGCTGGGTCATTATCGAAAAATAACTACCCCTACAAGTTTACAGAGGTAAAGAAGCAGAGGGGGGAATAACGTTTTTTTTATATCGCCAGTATGAAGAGAATATTTATAAATCACCTTATTTGAATTGTATAGAAACAACGCTAAATAACCTTGGCCTAAGTGGAAGTGGAAGCTGAGTTGTTCTAGCCACTGGTTCAAACTAAAAACATTACAGTGTTTGAAAGAACAATATGTACAGATCTGGTTTTCTTATTTAAATTCTAGTGAGATGTTTTATAACTATCGGCTTTACAAACAGACGTTTATGTTCGAAAAGTATTTGAAAGTACTCCCACACAATTTGGGAATTATATTTTTGCGCTTTAGAACGCTAAACCACAAGTTACCAATTCAGACAGGAAGGTTTATAAATATAATACAGAAGGAACGAGTGTGTACAAAGTGCAATAATGGCGATATTGGTGATAAATTCCATTATGTGTTTAACTGCAGTTTCTTTAACGAATTTAGAAAAAAATGTATCCCACTCAAGTATCGAAAAAATCCAAATGTAATAAAAATTTCAACTTTTATTTTCAACAACAAATAAAAAAAAGTATTGTTAAATTTAATTCACTTGATAAAAGGTATTTCAAAAGAATTTTAAACAGGTGTTGATAGGGGGGGAAAAAAAGCACAAAACAAGAAAATAATTATGATTTAGACAGCAGATTGTCGTTTTTTTATTTTTTATTTTTTATCCACACTAAATGTTATGCCATATAATTATAACGAGAATGATTATTTTGGAGATTTGATTTCCACATTGTAAAACAAGTTATTTGATATTTTATTTTTACAACGGAGCGAGTTTGTGTGTATGTACTGATGGATCAACCTGCATTCCTCTCTTTATTGTTCTTGTATTTTTTTTTTCATGTACCCCCATGGGGTTCCCTGAAAATAACATTTGACTTGACTTGAGAGAGAGCCAGACAGAGAGATACAGACAGACAGAGACAGACAGACAGACAGGCAAAAGGGAAGCTGCAGAGTGAGTTTGTGTGTGTGTGTGTGTGGGCGTTGAGCGTTTCGCTCCAAAACTCATAAGGTTTCAGCATCTCCGTTTATACATGGCACAAAGCACAGTTGCCGTTTCTTCATCCCCTCTCATTTCTGCTTTTTAAGATCTGTTCGGTAAAACAAAACCCGTGAAGACGCATAAGTTCACAAAAGGCGAATTACCTTATTAGGGAAAAAGACAGATGATGCTGAAAGCGACAAACAACCTTACTCGCCTCCGCTTAACCTTTTTGATGTGATGTCACAACATGTTGGAAAAGTGATACATTTCACAATTCGCCGCATACTAAAGAAGAAACGGTTTCTTTGTCACCATTAGTGCAAAGACTATAGAGGAAGTGTTAGTTTGGCACGTTGTGATGGACTAGCTGTGTTTGTCAGTGGGAGGACAATCGTGGTACATACATCTTAAAGAGATGATTCTTTCTTTCTTTATTTGGTGTTTAACGTCGTTTTCAACCATTCAAGGTTATATCGCGACGGGGAAAGGGGGGAGATGGGGTAGGGGAAAGGGGGGAGATGGGATAGAGCCACTTGTTAATTGTTTCTTGTTCACAAAAGCACTAATCAAAAAATTGCTCCAGGGGCTTGCAACGTAGTACAATATATGACCTTACTGGGAGAATGCAAGTTTCTAGTACAAAGGACTGCTTGACTAAAATCTTTACAAACATTGACTATATTCTATACAAGAAACACTTAACAAGGGTAAAAGGAGAAACAGAACCGTTAGTCGCCTCTTACGACATGCTGGGTAGCATCGGGTAAATTCTTTCTCGTCCCAACCAATATGGGACTCCCCCTAACCCGCGGGGGGTAAAGAGATGATTAAACAGGTGTATAAAACTAGTGTCAATAAGTGTCTTCCGCACATAGAGAGATGGGGGTGGGGTATCCTTGGCGGATGATGACATTATTCAGTTTTACTGCAGTAAAAAAAAGTTTTACTAGTTTTACTGCAGTAAAACTGAATATAGCTATTCTGATGAACACGTGGGGGAATTCGGGGGCTGTGATTGGATGGTCTCTTCCGATCATCAAAGCATAATGCTACAGAAGTCGGCCATTTTTCTCAATATCCAAAAGGATATTGTCAATAACAAAGACGGCATTGTTCCGGTTTACCCACCTGTACCACACGATGTTTCACTGATCGACAACAGCATACACTGACAACTTGAAATTTTTCTCGGGGATGTTTTTCAGCTTTACAAATGTCGATAGCATACCCTTTTCTGCTAACTTCCCGATGAAACAGGACTAAACCTATTATTTTCTGTCCCTAAACACCACAAAATGCCCAAAGTCGAAAGATGTAGCACAAACAGGGGAATACAACGGAACAGCCGTTTTTGAGTGCCTGTGAGCTTAGTTCACAGTTGCCGACTGACACAAATTTTCGCATTCGGCTTTTCTTATCTCGTAACTCCACACTAAATACCCCACTTCCCCTCTGAAGTATTGATGTACAACCCATGGCACTAACATTCATGTAGTCGTTTATAACTGAGGTTGAAAAATTCGCTTCATGACGAGACAAGTATAAATGCCATTCACCCAAACTGGAAACGTCGCTGCCGTCTGCTCGCTTTGTACAGATTAGCTGTTCTCTTTTCCTCCCCTTGTTGCATCCTAGTTCTTCAGTTGTTTCTAGTTTTCCGTTGATGTGTTTTGGTCTTCTTCATAAGTAGTCTTGTTCAAAATTTAAAAAAACTCAAACTTCTTTTTGTTGTATACGAATGAACTAATAAAAAGCTGTTTAACAGCTGTGTTGTCAAATCGAGTTTGTTTCCAAAGTCAGTGTGGCGCCTGCGCAAAACTAATGCGCATAAGAAACGGCGTCTGCTATCAAAACCTGAGATCAACGCATCGACGCAAAAACTGTCATTTTGTAAGTTTGGAACAACAAATAAAGGTCAGAACAGCTATATAATCGCTATTGTATTTTCAGCGTAGCAATAGGGTCCGATATTTAGACTCGAACAAGTATAATGCGACTCGTCTTCGACTCGTCGGCATTATACTTGTCTCGTCTAAATATCGGACCCTATTGCTACGCTGAAAACACAATAGCTGTTAATAATGTCATCATCCGCCTCAACAGGCGGTTTTACTGCAGTTAAATTTTTTTACTGCAGTAAAACTAAAATGAAGATTACTGCAGTAAAACACGAACCCAGATAGTGGGGGGGGGGGGGGGGGATTGCGAGACAGACAGACAGACAAAAAGACGAAAACAGAGAGACAATCATACAACAGCTAGACACAGACAGACAGGCAAGGACCAGGGCCGGACTAGGCGAAGAGGAGGGGGGGGGGGGGGGTTGCCAGTGGTGGCCCAGGGGGATGTCCCCCCTGGCGGCAGGGGCGGATCAGTTCATTTTATGACTGTTTTTTTTCAAAAGTATATTGTGAAGATATGGGTGTGAAGGCGCGAAGCGCCGAGCCGACGGCGCGAAGCCCCTAGCTTGCTAGGGGGGTCCGGGGGCATGCAAAATGGTGCAATCTGGTGCATTCTGAGGATGATCATTACCAGTTTCAGGCAGCAGATTTTGTCACTGATTAATACCCCAAAAATTGAAACTCAATGTAAAATAAAGAAATGCATACCTCATTCAATATTTTTATTTTTTGGCTGGGGGGGTCCGGAAACCCTAGAACCCCCCCCCCCCCCCCCCCCCCTTTGTACCTTTGTACGAAGCTGACGGGTAGGTCATATTCTGAGATAGGAAAATGGTCGCTCCTTGCATGAAACGGCATAAAATAAGCAATAATAAAAAAAAATTAAATAAGTAAGGTACATGTTCAGGCTAGGGGGGGGGGTTGCGCAACCCCCATAACCCCCCCGGTAGTCCGGCCCTGCAGGACAAACAGACACACAGACAGAAATACAGAGCCAGACAAGCAGACAGACGTGCCAGCAAGCAGACAAGCAGAGACGCAGACTGACAGACAGATGGACGGAGACAGAGACCGCGGGAACGGGCGCAGTGGCGTGGTGGTAAGACATCGGCCTCCTAATCGGGAGGTCGGGAGGTCGAATCCCGGTCGCTGCAGCCTGGTGGGTTAAGAGTGGAGATTTTTCCGATCTCCCAGGTCAACTTATGTGCAGACCTGCTGGTGACTTAACCCCCTTCGTGTGTACTCGCACGCACAAGACAAAGTGCGCACGGAAAAGATCCTGTAATCCATGTCAGAGTTCGGTGGGTTATAGAAACACAAAAATACCCAGCATGCCTCCCCCGAAATCGGGGTATGCTGCCTGAATGGCGGGGTAAAAACGGTCATACACGTAAAAATCCACTCGTGCTAAAATCATGAGTGAACGTTTGAGTCTAAGCCCATGAACGAAGAAGAAGAAGAAGAAGAGACCGCGAGAGACAATGCAAAGACTAAAATGCAGATGAAAGCCTGTACGTTTCTTTTCAAGCAGACTGGAATACATTCTGTCCTGAGTAGGCTACATCATGATTAGAATGTAGATCATATACCTGTGATTCTGTTAATAAACAAGGGAAGACACCTTTTGGTTTTTGAGTCGAAGAATTATGCTACAGTCGCTGATTTTAATTCGAGGATAAATTACATTGAACGTCTAAAATGCATAGTGAACACTGGCGTGGTTTTTTTTCCAATACTTCTGAGATGAATAAACGACTTGTCGCAATCCACTGCAATTATTTGAAGTAAAAATTAAAACAAAAATGAAAATAAAATGCCAGTAATTAATGGTAGGTCAGTTGGTAGAGCACTATAGACTTGTGATCTACAGGTCACGGGTTTCAAGCCCCCACCAAAACAAGAATATTTGCACCTTAGAACTACAGCGACCAAACAAAATGTTAAAAAGATCAGGGGATAAAATGCTGGAAAATGCTTATCGAGAACTTTCGTCTCAGTGAAGAAAAATAATTAAAAAAACGTGACCCCCAAAAACACGCTGAAGTCTAATATCTGAAACGGCAAGAGGGTGTATCGCTTTAACTTTGCTGCCGTGGCCAAGGGCAGTGGAAAAAGTTGTTGAACTGAACTTCAGAAATACTGCCACGCCCAAAAAATGCATCTCGTTTTCTTTTACGGTCTGATTTTGGGGAACATTTCGTTTTGAATTTCAGTGGAGTAAAAAGAATAGCATTCATGCGTAAACGACGTGCCCTTTCAACGGATTCGTTGCTCCGTCTTCGTTTCCGTTCCTGCCAAGGTTTTATTTTTCTTCAACTGTTTTGCTTCATTTGTTTTCCTTGTCAAGAAGTTTTGTCTTTTGTGATCTGTGTCTGGGGGTGGGGCGGGAGTGGGGGGGGGGGGGGTTCGCGTGTGTGTGTGTTTGTGTGTGTTGTGTGTGTGTGTTTGTGGTGTGTGTGTGTTTGTGTGTGTGTGTGTGTGTGTGTGTGCGTGTGTGTGTGTGTGTGTGTTTGTGTGTGTTTGTGTGTGTGTGTTTGTGTGTGTTTGTGTGTGTTTGTGTGTGTGTGTGTGCGTGTGTGTTTGTGTGTGTTGTGTGTGTGTGTGTGTGTGTGTTTGTGTGTGTGTGGTGTGTGTGTTGTGTGTGTTGTGTGTGTGTGGTGTGTTTGTGTGTGTGTTGTGTGTGTGTGTGTGTGTGTGTGGGTGTACGAGTGTGTATGTGTGTTTGTGTGTGTGTGTGCGTGTGTCTGTGTGTGTGTGTGTGTGTGTGCGCGCACGGGCGTTTCTTTATTTGTCTTCTCCCATTTCTCCCCTGTCTTAATCGGTTTTTTGTTGTTGTAAGTTTTAACAAAAGTAAATTCAATATACAAGACATGCAACAATTAACAGTATGCAACGAAGACACATACTCAAGCAAAAAAAGCGTATATTACGTCTTGTCGTCTTCGTCTTCGTTCTATTCATCCTCATCTTCCTCCTCCTCCTCCTCCTCCTCCTCCTCCCTTTTGTTCTCCTTCTTAGTCGTATTGTGTGTATATTTAACCGAATTTTTCTTTGTTTTTATTTTTTTATCTGTCTGACTTTTTTTGCCTTGCAGGAAAAGGCGTCTTATGCCAGTCATCCGGAGCGGAAACTGGTGAAGAAGTCACGAGAGACGAAAAGAGAAACTATGTCAGCTTAATTAAGTCGATCTGTGTCATGTCGGAAACTGTAGAAACGAAACTTGAGCGAAGAGTAACATAGACGCACAGATCTCTAGGTAGAGAGAGAGAGAGAGAGAGAGAGAGAGAGAGAGAGAGAGAGAGAGAGAGAGAGAGAGAGAGAGAGAGAGAGAGAGAGTGGAGAAAGAGAGGGAATGAGAGAGGAGAGAGAGAGAGGAGGGAGAGATAGGGAGAAAGAGAGAGAGGGAGAGATAGGGAGAGAGAGAGGGGGGGGTAGACGGAGAGGGAGAGGAAGAGAGAGAGAGAGGGGGAGGGAGAGAGAGATAATGAGAGAGAAGGAGAGAGAGAGAGAGAGAAAGAGAGAGAGAAAGAGAGAGGGAGAGAGAGGAAGAGAGAGAGGGAGAGAGAGAGAGGGAGAGAGAAGGAGAGAGAGAGAGAGAGAGAGAGAGAGAGAGAGAGAGAGAGAGAGAGAGAGAGAGAGAGAGAGAACTCAGACCTCAGAACTCGGAACTCAGAACTTTATACCTAAAAAGAATGTTAAAGGTTTTAGGCTTAGCCTAATCTTCCAACCTGTCTTTTTAACATGAACAGAGAATAATTGTAAACGTAAGCAAAAGACTGCACCCACACACACACACACACACACACACACACACACGCACGCACACACACACACACACACGCACAAACACACACACACACATACACACACATTCACTGCACAAACACAAAACACCCATACACGTTAATGTAAATATATATTTATAAAGAGAGAGAAAGAAAGAGAGAAAGAAAGAGAGAGAGAGAGAGAGAGAGGAAGAGAAAGAAAGAGAGACAGCGAGAGAGAAAGAAAGAGAGAGAGAGCGAGAGAGAGAGAGAGAGAGAGAGAGAGAGAGAGAGAAAATTGGACAGGACGCTAATTATAAGAGATTTAAGTAAATGATATTAGGAAAACGCCTCCTTATAACTGACACCAAAACGTGGAACATGGGTGGAAGAATTGTTTGAAAATCGTCGCAACTCTCGGAAAATGCAGGTATGGGTTTTGTTTTGATTTGCTCCCTGTGTTTTCTGTGATGTAGTCGGGGTTGGGTTTTTTTCGGCGTGTGTGAAAGGTATGGCCCTCCCCGTGAAAACACTCCGTCTCACTGTCACACAGAGCAGGAAAAGCAGTGAAAGGGTCTCGCCCCATACTTGTTAGATTTGTCTCTCGCCGCAAGCGAAGTGATGTGATGAAAAACAAGAAAACCCTCAAAGACAAACCGGAGTACAAGAATGTCTTCATCAATGATGACATTACCCCGCTGAGGGCCAGGTTGTTGGGCTTTGTCAAGAAACTCGGCCCGTATAATGCTTGGACCATCGACGGCAAGATCTTCTGTGCGAAGAAGTCACCTCCTGGCCTTCATCCATCAGACCGTCCCAAACCGGTCGTCATTGACACGCCTGATGATCTATTCAAGCTGGGCGTCACCGAAGTCGACTACCATGCCCTGGGTCTGTCGCACCTTGCTGAGGAACCTGCAGATGGGCGTTTGGGGTCTGCCATGGCCGAGGGTTAGCGGTGCCCCTGGGGCATTGATTCAGCGTCTCCCCCTCATGTGAGTCAGGTGTGTGGTGCTGCGAACTATGAGAAGAAAGGAGGTGGTGGTTTAGGGAAAGACTTTGGTGGTGAAGAGAGAGGTGAAGACAGAGTGGTGAAGGATTGTGATGGTGGTGAAGAGAGAGGTGAAGACAGAGTGGTGAAGGATTGTGATGGTGGTGAAGAGAGAGGTGAAGACAGAGTGGTGAAGGACTGTGATGGTGATGGTGGTGAAGAGAGAGGTGAAGGCAGAGTGGTGAAGGACTGTGATGGTGATGGTGGTGAAGAGAGAGGTGAAGACAGAGTGGCGAAGGACTGTGATGGTGATGGTGGTGAAGAGAGAGGTGAAGGCAGAGTGGTGAAGGACTGTGATGGTGGTGAAGAGAGAGGTGAAGACAGAGTGGCGAAGGACTGTGATGGTGATGGTGGTGATGAGAGAGGTGAAGACAGAGTGGTGAAGGACTGTGATGATGGTGAAGAGGGAGATGAAGACAGAGTGGTGAAGGACTGTGATGGTGATGGTGGTGATGAGAGAGGTGAAGTCAGAGTGGTGAAGGACTGTGATGGTGATGGTGGTGATGAGAGAGGTAAAGACAGAGTGGTGAAGGATTGTGATGATGGCGAAGAGGGAGGTGAAGACAGAGTGGTGAAGGACTGTGATGGTGATGATGGTGATAAGAGAGGTGAAGTCAGAGGTGGTGCTGAGAGAGGTGAAGATAGAGGGAATGAATGTGGTGATGATAGTGGTGATGAGAGAGGTGAAGACAGAGTGAATGACTGTGGTAATGATAGTGGTGATGAGAGAGGTGAAGATAGAGTGAATGACTGTGGTGGTGATGGTGGTGTTGAGAGAGGTGAAGATAGAGGGAATGACTGTGGTGGTGATGGTGGTGATGAGAGGGGTGAAAACAGAGTGAAGGACTGTGGTGGTGAAGGTGGTGATGAGAGGGGTGAAGACAGAGTGAATGACTGTGGTGGTGATGGTGGTGATGAGAGGGGTGAAGACAGTGTGAATGACTGTGGTGATGAAGATATAGTGAATGTCTGGGGTGATGATGGTGGTGAAGAGGGAGGTGAAGACAGAGTGGTGAAAGACTGTGGTGATACTGTTGATGTTGATGTTGTTGATGTGTATGCAAATGTTTCTGATGTTGATATTCTGCATGACTCTCTGGATGTTGGCAATGCGCATGAAATGGATAATGTTGTTGTAATGTCAGATGTTGATGCTCATTTTGACTCGTTAGATGTTGAGAATGTACGTAACAAATCTACTGTTAAAATAGATGTATATAATGTTGATAGTGAGATTGGAGATTCCTTTGGTTCTGAATATAGTATTGAGGATAATCCTGATATACTCTCCTGCTTAGCGCTTAATGTCTGTGGAATCACTTCAAAGCTAAAATTTCCTGAATTTGTGAAATTTATTGCCAAATATGACATTATTTGTTTTAGCGAGAGCAAACTTGATGATATTGATGAGATTAACATTCCAGGTTATATAGCATTCTATAAGAATAGAGGAACATTTCGCAGAAAATCAGGCGGTGTATTAGTTTTATTACGGGAAGTGTTTGCTAACAATATAACTATTTTTGAAGAAAAAAAGCTGTCACATAAGATAAAAGAAGAGATGAAAATATGGTATACATTTTTGGATGTAGAAATGTGTGAGAATGCGTTATTTTTTAAGTTAGATAAGAAAATACTTGGACGTGACACCCTTTTCTGTGCTTTATATATTCCCCCTGAAGGGTCACCTTACCATAACAAAGATGTTTATGCTGAACTAGAAGAGGTGTACATGCAGTTTGGGTTAGATAATGATTATGTTTGTCTGTTAGGAGACTTAAATTCCCGCACTGGTCATCTGAGTGAAATGGTGCATGAAGATGATCAGCATTCAGAAGGTTTTGTTGATAATGACTTGTTTGACTCTGATGAGGTTGGTACTCTAATAGGTGAGCGGGCCTCACAGGATAATAATACTAATAACCTTGGTTTTAAATTGATTGATTTTTGTAAAATGACTGGCTTAGTTATTGCTAATGGTAGAGTTGGCGATGATACAGGGGTTGGTAAATGCACATGTAAGGATAAGAGCGTTGTTGATTATTGCATCCTGTCAAAAGATCTGTTCTCGAAAGTTAATTATTTTTCTGTGATGGAATTTTGTGAAATGTATTCTGATGTACACTGTCCTGTTGTTTTGCATTTATTAAAACATAATGAAGTACGCGCTAATGATTGCCTAGCAGAAGTTGTGAAAAAAAACAAAAATGAAGATTTGCTGTCTAAAGGTAGAGAAAAGGATAACAAGTACACAAAACCAAAATGGGACAATAACAATGGGACCAAGTTAGCTTTTGTAGTTAATCTGAATGAGGATGATATTTATACTGTTGAAACTAAATTACAAAATATGCTAGCTACAAGTGAGAGTACGACAACAGATGACGTTGATAGTGTTACTAGTAAGATTTGTGATATTTTAAATTGTTCTGCTGAGAAAATCGGTGTAAGAAATTTAAACTACAACAACCATGGTTTAGTGCAATTTGCAAAGAGAAAAGAAAAATATTTTTACATGCGAAAAACAAAGCAAGACGGTTTAAAAATGTGTTCAATGATGATGAAAAAAAGAGTGCTTTTAAAGAATACAAAAAGACAATAAAAAAGGAATGCAAGTCGTATCATAATGAGTTCGTTAAAACTTTGAGAAAGTTAAGAAGTACTGACCCGAAAGCATACTGGAATCTTCTAAATAAAAACAAAAAGAATAATTCCAAAACTAACTATCCAACTTGTTCTGAGTTTTTCGAACATTTTACTAAACTACAAGAGTGTGATGAAAATGATATGGATGATAGTAATGAACATTTAAATGAAGCAAGTAATGAATTTCTTAATGCGCCTTTTACAAAGGAGGAAGGTATCAAATGTATAGACAAGCTAAAAAACAATAAGGCATGCGGTCAGGATAAAATAATTAATGAATATTTAAAAGCGTCACATGATCGAATGATTGATATTCATGTATTGTTGTTTAATGTTGTTTTGCAGTCAGGAAAGGTTCCAACACAATGGGCCGTAGGTGAAATTATTCCATTGTACAAAAATAAAGGCTCTCAAGCTGACCCCACAAATTATAGAGGAATTACTATACTCAGCTGCTTCGGAAAACTTTTCAGTGCAATTTTAAATGATAGGTTATCAAACTTTTTGGAGAGTAATAACAAATTAGGTCAAGAACAAACAGGTTTCCGCACAGGTTTTTCAACACTAGACCATGTTTTTACTTTGCATTGTATATTAAACTTTTTTCTCAACAAAAAGAAGCGACTGTTTTGTGCATTTGTAGACTATGAAAAAGCGTTTGATAAAGTTCGCCGTGCATTTCTATGGGAGAAATTAGTTAGTTCTGATGTTAATGGGAAGTTTTTAAAAACTGTAAGAAATTTGTATGAAAATGCCAAATCTTGTGTTAAAGTTAATAGTGAGTGTTCTGGATATTTTCCCAGTTTGTGTGGAGTTAGACAAGGGGAAAACTTGTCACCGTTGTTTTTTGCTCTATTTTTAAATGATCTAAAGCCTTTTCTGTTGGAAAACAGTAATGGTTTACAATCTATGTCAAGAGAGGCTATTGTGGCTGGAATGGATGATACGGATGTAAATGCTTTGTTTCAAATGTTTTTATTACTGTATGCGGATGATACTGTGATCTGCTCAGAGTCGGAAAAAAACCTGCAAGAATGTTTAAACAAAATGCACGAATACTGTTTAAAATGGCGTCTAAATATTAATGTAAACAAAACGAAAGTTATAGTTTTTTCCAGAGGTAAAATTAGAAATAAACCACTGTTTACGTACAATGGCAATTTAATCGAAGTAGTGTTTGATGTAATGTACTTGGGCCTTAAGATTAATTATAATAATACATTTTCAGTCGCACAGAAGAATCTATATGATCGTGCCTCAAGGGCAATGTTTGTTCTTTTGCGCACTTGTAGACAATTGTCACTACCTGTGGACATACAAGTTGACCTGTTCGATAAAATGATTGCTCCAATTTTATTGTATGGATGTGAAGTATGGGGTTTTGGTTCCTGTGAACTTGCTACTAAACTTCAATTGCGTTTTTATAAAATTGTTTTCAAACTAAAAAAATCAACTCCAAATGCTATGATATTTGGTGAACTTGGAAGATATCCACTAGATGTTAATATGAAATGTAGAATGCTTTGCTATTGGTATAAACTGATTAGTCCTATTCATAAAAATAAATTTTCAAGTATTGTGTATTGCTTTACTTATAGATTGTATATCAACAAGATGATTGAATCCAAGTACTTATGTTTCATTGAAAAAACCTTAAATGAAATTGGTCTCTCTGGCCTTTGGACTTCTCAAGAAAATATTCAATACTCAAGCACATGGTTTAAAAAGAAAGTAAAAAGAAGTCTATATGACCAGTATATCCATAAATGGTTTACAGAAATTGGAACAAAAAATATGTTTTGGAATTATCGAATGTTCAAAGATATTTTTGCATGTGAAGACTACGTCACAACCCTGCCATATCAGCAATGTGTTTCAATGATGAAGTTTAGAACATTAAACAACAATTTACCTGTACAGAAAGAACGTTATCTTAACATCCCGAGGTCAGAAAGAACTTGCACCAAATGTGTATCGCATGACATAGGTGATGAATTCCATTATTTATTTGTCTGTGATTTTTTCAAAGAAGAAAGAGCTGAGTTGTTACCACCTTACTATTGGAAAAAACCTAATGCACTTAAATTTAAAAAGTTGTTTGCTACTAAGAAAAAGAAATTGCTAAAGAATATTTTGGACTTTACTAATAGAATTTGTAACAGTTTTTCATAATTTTTTTTTATTTTTATATTTTTATTTTTATTTTTTATTTTTATTTATTATATTAGCATATATCATGATTGTATTGATTGTATTTATTGTTCAAAATGCCCCCATGGGTTATGGACCAATAAACTTGAACTTGAACTTGAACTTGAACTTGTCTCACTGTCTGAGATCGGACCCGGCTTTTACACGGGATGTTTTGGAATTATCGAATGTTTAAAGATATTTTTGCACGTGAAGACTATGTCACACACCTGCCATTTCACCAATGTGTTTCAATGATGAAGTTTAGAACATTAAATAACAATTTGCCTGTACAGAAAGAACGTTATCTTAACATCCCGAGGTCAGAAAGAACTTGCACCAAATGTGTATCACAAGACATAGGTGATGAATTCCATTAGTTATTTGTCTGTGATTTTTTTCAAAGAAGAAAGAGCTGAGTTGTTACCACCTTACTATTGGAAAAAACCTAATGCACTTAAATTTAAAAAGTTGTTTGCTACTAAGAAAAAAAATTGCTGAAGAATATTTTTGACTTTATTAATAGAATTTCTAACAGTTTTTCATTATTTTTTTATTTTTTTATTTACTATATTAGTATATACTATGATTGTATTGATTGTATTTATTGTTCAAAATGCCCCCAGGGGTTATGGACTAATAAAACTTGAACTTAGATAAGAACGTCCCTCTGCTTGGACACCTACTAACAATCAACAACGTGGGTGCTCTCTGTGCAAAGCGGCATTTTTTTAAGATTTTTTTTTTTTTTTTTTTTTTTTTTGACCTCAGTTGCATGCAAGGCTGCTTCAACCCATCTTTTTTGCCTCTGTTTTTTTTTGTTTTTTTTTCTTCTTTCTTTTTGGGCGGTGAGCATATCCTTCTTCATTGGTCTTTTTTTTTTAATGAAATTTTAATTTTGTTTTCTTTTACATTACAGGTTACATTTCCATTAGATTACTTTTTAATTCAACAACAATTTAACTAATGTCTGCGTGTATGTGCGTGTGTGTGTGTGTGTGTGTGTGTGTGTGTGTGTGTGTGTGTGTGTGTGTGTGTGTGTGTGTGTGTGTGTGTGTGTGTGTGCGTGTGTGTGTTGTTGTTGTTGTTCCCATAATTCTGTTATATAATACATTTTCAGCGGGACAATACATAACAGGTTAATTAATCCAACGCTCGATAGACAAAGGCGAGAATTTACAAATTACCAATTACAGTACTAGTTTTCAGCACAGCATCATACAGCGCATATATAAATAACTTTACATTAACAGCACAATACTACTAGTTATCTATATTCTTATACACAGTTCAATTTTACTAGAAATTTCGAACTCGAGCTTGGTTCTGAAATAAGATCTTCATGTTAGTTTTTGGATTTCCGTACTTAAACTGGCTTATGCACATTTTCGATATCAATATAAGGTGATTAATTATGAAGGTTTTCTCTCTGGGGATATCACGTGTGAAATACCCAAAAAGAGCCTCTTCGCAGCTTAACTTTATATTTTTGCCTGTACATTTAAATATGTACCCTTGACATTCCTGCCATATGGGTTGCACTGCTCTACACTGCCAAAAAAAGTGCTCGATGAAGTCGGTTTCGTTACAATACTGACAAAGATTTGTTTGACGAATTCCCATCTTATGTAGCAAAATATTGGTGGGATATATATTGTGTAAAATTTTCCAATGCAATAGACGAAGACGGGTTTCTGTCGAGCATTCGTTAGCTAATTTCCAGTGTTTATCTTCTAATGTAATATTTAATTTGTTCGACCAAAATCCAGCTGAGCTTGGCTCCTTTATCTCATAATTTAACATCTTTAGGCGAATTTGGCGTGGAGATAATTGTATAAATGGCATATGATCAGAACGGGCCTGACCCGTATCACGCAATAATAGAGCTTTAATGGCAGTCTGTATTGCATTATATTCAAATAGGCGAGACTGTTTATATCCAGTTCGTTCACATATTTCCTCAAAAGAGCACATGTCGTTATCGTTAAAAACATCTTTAACAACGCATATTTTAGCCTTTATCCAGTCATTCATGTATAGCGTTTGCTTCCTGTACCTTATATTTGTATTATTCCATAAGGTTTGATTGCGTACACTTATCTGCTGTTCATTACTGCTTATTTCTTTGATCTTGTGTTTATTGTTTAGCCAGGTGATAAAAGCTTGTTTCCAGAAATATTGCTTTATGGCACCTAGTCCTTTAAAATTTTCTGCACTCACATTTGAGCGCAGACAGCATAAGCGTTCGCCCAGATTTAAAAAGGATGCTAATGGAATCTGTTGCCACTTTGCGTTACTTCCGTCCAGCAGCCTCATAATCCATGAAATTAGAAATGATGTTTGTACATCTTTGACATTAATCATTTTCAGACCTCCAAGATTTGTCTCTTGGCACATTACTTTTCTATTAACTTTTTCATAAGCTCTTTTGTTTGAATATTTTTTCTTCCAGATAAATCGGAATAGAGATGAATTTAGCTTATTGAGGAAGTTTTCTGTGGCACATAGAGATTGCAGTGCGTAAGTAAACTGTGACAACATTAATGTTTTGACTATACAAATTTTCCCCATTATACTTAGGTTTCTTTTCGACCATGTTGCTATTAATGAATTTACTTTATGTAGTTTAGGTTCCCAGTTTTCTTCTATGTTGGAGGCTGGGACAGAGTTGTTGAAATGAATTCCTAAGATTTTGATTTGTTTTTTCCAAATAATATTACATGGTCGGTCAGCAGAAAATTTATTTATACCAAGCCACATTGCTTCTGTCTTTTGATCATTCATTGCTAACCCTGAAAATTTTGAAAACTGAGTTATTAGATGTAATACGTTTCTTAGGTCTTTCTCATCTTGTAGGAAGAAACTAATGTCGTCAGCATACATAAGTAGTTTAAGAATTTCACCATGTCTATCAGAATTCCTTGGCAGTTTAATCCCTTTAACATCTTGATCTGCACGGATTTTGATTGCTAACACTTCGAGGGCCAGAACAAAGGCTAATGGTGAAAATGGACATCCTTGTCTTATTCCAGCATCACATGGGAATGGACTCGAGATCCATCCCATGTAATTAATACTACTCTCTGTATTTTTTGTTAAAGTATCGACCCACCTAATAAAATGTTCACCAAATCCGAACTTTTGGAACGCCCAGAGCATATATTCTTTAGATATCGTGTCAAAAGCAGCTCTGTAGTCTAGCGCCATTAAAATACCTGGTTGATTACTGTTATTCATATATTCAATGACGTCATCAATCATTCTAATAACAGTGCTGGAATTTCTTTTTTTTAAAAACCCAACTTGATCTTCACTTATTAAGTAATTGACGACTTGATTTAATCTGTTTGCAAGGCATTTCGCTAATAGTTTATAGTCGGTGTTCGTTACAGATATAGGACGCCAGTTATTTAGGTGCTCTCGTTTCAACCCCTTTCCTTTGTGTATCAGTGTGATTGCTGCTCGCTTCTGGGATACAGATAGTTCCCCTTTTTCAAAGGCTGACCAAAAAGAGGATAATAACATTTTGTTTATATTACTCCAAAAGAACTTTATGAAATTGGTTGTTATTCCATCCAATCCTGGAGCAGAATTACTTCGCATTTTTTTTTAAGAATTAATTTCGGAATGTTTAGATCTTTTTTATTGTGCCTTTTTTTCAAAAAATTAATTCATCACAAAAAATGAAGTTGTTGATTAGAAAATGTAATAATTTGGTGTTTTACGGCTCCTTGTATTAACCCCCTCCCCCCCCCCCCCCCCCCCACTGCATAAGTACCGTCAGTTAGAGCGTGTACCCTCTTTGCAGTAAATAGGAATAAATGAGTTCCATGGAATCTTTATCAAACAAAAAGACAGGGTGTTGATTGCTGGTATGTGACCAAGTGGAGGGGTGACATTTTCCATTGTAAAATCCTGGCCAGATCTGAGATGGAGTGACGAACGGCTTGCTCGGGCTGGAGTGTTCCTTTAAAGCCGCGGATATGTTTGTTACAGTGGCTGCAGCTGAAAGAAGACGGTCACTGACATGTATGTTGCTTAATGGTGGTGGTGGTGTGTGATTTTTTTCTTCTTTCCGTTACGATAGCCTCTGTCTCTGTCAATCTGCCTCCCTGTAACTATAACTGAAGGGAAAATACTGGAAGATGTTAGCAGTCAGTCTGGGGGAAAGGAAGGAGCAACCGACATCGAAGGATGGTAGTGGTTGTGGGGGGGGTGGGGGGGTGGAGGGGGGTATAATCGCCCTAATGATAACGAGAGTAAGACTTTTTGCACGATGGAACTCCTCTTTATTATAACCCCTGATTTAATACCCCACACTCCCTCCCTCCTTCCTCCTTTTAAGCTTTCCCAACATCTCTATTTTCCGACTTCCTTTGGTTGTTTTTTTTTCTTTATTTCTTTTCTGTTGAAAGACTTCATTTTTCAGATTTAATATGGCCCAAAAACGATTTGCTGAACTCTGTATTTAGAACTTTAGCGGGAAGTGTGTGGGAATTGCGAGGGAGGATAAGTATGATGTTTCCATTAAAAAATATAAAACAACAAATGCCATAACGTTCAGTAACCTAGAAACGGGGCGGGGATGTAGCTCAGTCGGTAGCGCGCTGGATTTGTATCCAGTTGGCCGCTGTAAGCGTGAGTTCGTCCCCACGTTCGGCGAGAGATTTATTTCTCAGAGTCAACTTTGTGTGCAGACTCTCCTCGGCGTCCGAACACCCCCATGTGTACACGCAAGCACAAGACCAGGTGCGCACGAAAAAGATCCTGTAATCCATGTCAGAGTTCGGTGGGTTATAGAAACACGAAAATACCCAGCATGCTTCCTCCAAAAACGGCGTATGGCTGCCTCAATGGCGGGGTAAAAAACGGTCATAGCCTACACGTAAAATTCCACTCGTGCAAAATACACGAGTGCACGTGGGAGTTTCAGCCCACGAACGCAGAAGAAGAAGAAGAAGAAGAAGAAGAAGTGACCTGGAAACAAAGACCCTTAAAACGCCGTAATGGGTCTTCACGTAAATGAGCAGTAGTTGGGTTACGCGTGGAAGGGGGGTAGCGTTTGGTGCTGTGGGGTGATGTCATGTTTGCCTTTCGGAAGTGACTGACTGACTATTAGGGTTTAACGTCCTCCTAGACCAACTGGTCTATATTGGGACAGGTATTGGTAATACGTTGAATATATGGTGTGATACTTTGATTCGAACAAGCCCGCTGTGGCTGTCTTCTTCGACACACCAGCATTGGGTTTGTCTCGTCAAAGTATCGAAATACGATCATGATAATCGGAGACGAGAGATGATGCATGCGTGTCTTCGTGTTTTCCAAGCCCTGAGACTTTCGCTGTGAACGTGGGATCTTTTTCGTGCGCATGTGTGCACACGGGGGTGTTCGGATACCGAAGAGAGTCTGCACAAAGTTGACTCTGGGAAATAAATCCCTCGCCAAACGTGGGGATCGAACCCACGCTGATAGCGACCAACTGGCTACAAAGCCAGCGCGCTACCAACTGAGCTACATCCCCGCCCCTTTCGGAAGTGAAGGCAGCAAACACTATACAGTGGAATACCCACCCCTCCCCCCCCCCCCACCCCCACCTTCCTCCTTTATTTGTGTAAGACCCCACAATTTAAGACTCCATACCTTTTAAGACCCTGTTATCTCAAACTTTCTGTTCATAAGCTCTGTACATTTACCCGTTTTTAAGACTCACGATTTTTGAGACCTGATTTTCTCAGATTTTCGGAGGTCTTAAAAGGGGGGGTTCCACTGTAACAATATATAACTGGAAGTGTAAAAACCCAGAAAGCTCATTATTTAGGAGTTTTGTGGCAAGAGGTTAGAAGTTGAGGAATGCGTTTCACATAGAGTGGGGAGGGGAGGGGAGGGGAGAGGAGGGGAGGGGAGGGGGCTGGCGTTTAGCAATATGGGAGGATGCCATGTTTTCCTGTCGGAAGTGAAAGCCCTCAACAATTGCCGGACTGTTCGCTCGCTGGCCGGTGGTGTCAAAGGCTTCGCACCGCAGCCGCCGCCGGTCAGCGGGAACAGGTCAGTGTTTGTGACGTATGTTTGACGTATGACTGTCCTACACAGAGAGGTTCGGCGAGCCGAATGAAGCAAGCCGAGACAACGACTGAGACAACGACTGTGACAACGCTGCACCCAATCAGGGACCAGTATTTTGAAATTGACCAGGGCGCGAATAGTGGGCGCGAGTGTGGTAAAGGCGGGGGGGGGGGGGGGAGGGGGTAGCAAAGTTAACTGTAGAGAATTCAGTCATGATAATCTTCCTCTTTTTGGAGGAATTCCTCATTTTGAACCTCTCCAGGTGTTCATGTCTAATATTGAAAATCAACACATCAAGGTGATTTTTAAACCTTCAAGCAACATTCCTCGTGCGTAAATCAATGTCCCTTCTCCCTTTGCATCAGTGTTGAGGAAAACTGATATCATTTTCCAAATGTTGTGTTATATAAGATTTGGCAAACCTTAGTCCATGGAACTTCTTGACCCCAACCAATTGGGGGGGGGGGGGGGGGAGTTTGCCCAGTCGGTAGAGGCGCTGGCTTTAAAACCGGTTGTTACTATCAGCGTGGGTTCAACCCCCAAGTTCGGCGCGGGATGTGTGTCCCAGAGTCAACTTTGTGCAGACTCTCCTCGGTGTCCGAACACCCCCGTGTGCACGCATGCGCACGATAAAGATCCCAGGGTCACAGCGAAAGCCTCAGGCCTTGGAAACACGAATACATGCATGCAAAAATATGAAGCTCTGGTGTCCGTTCGGCCAACAGCCAATAAAGTAACCATTTCAGCACTGACCCAAGACGACCCAACCCTGTCCCTAGCCCATTTTAGGTCTCCTCTAGCAGCCGGCAGCCAGCTGTCTACATCCCCCCCCCCCCCCCCCCCTTCATTTTTATTTTATATTTTCATACAAAGCCGGGTTTTCCCGTGTAACATGCCCCTAATGGCTTTGCCGTGAGGGCGTAAAACTAGCATTTTCTCTCTCTCTTAGTTCTCCTTTTACCGGCACGGTTGGCCTAGTGGTAAGGCGTCCGCCCCGTGATCGGGAAGTCGTGGGTTCGAACCCCGGCCGGGTCATACCTAAGACTTTAAAATTGGCAATCTAGTGGCTGCTCCGCCTGGCGTCTGGCATTATGGGGTTAGTGCTAGGACTGGTTGGTCCGGTGTCAGAATAATGTGACTGGGTGAGACATGAAGCATGTGCTGCGACTTCTGTCTTGTGTGTGGCGCACGTTATATGTCAAAGCAGCACCGCCCTGATATGGCCCTTCGTGGTCGGCTGGGCGTTAAGCAAACAAACAAAAGTTCTCCTTTTTGACGATTTTCTATTCTCATGTCTGAGAGAAGTACGAGAAAAACCTAAACTGGTACTGAATGTGTCCAACACATGCCGCTTGGGGGATGCAGAAGGCTAATTGGGACAAGGAGGTAAATTGAATGATAAACGTGTGATGGCGGTCAATCCTGTTTGGTGGCAGGTGTTGTTGGTTAAAACAATAAGGACAACCTTGCTTGCAGTCGAATTTACAAATTCAATTCCGTCGTCAGGCACTGGTTCTTGATCTGTCATTTTTCAACAAGGGGGAAAAGGGGTAAGGTTGGCACGAAGCTATAGGGGATAGTACAGAAGTACTATAGAAGTAGTCCGCCGCTAGTGCAAAAGGCAGTGAAAGTGACGAGCCTGTTTAGCGCGGTAGCGGTTGCACTGTGCTGCATAGCACGCTTCACTGTACTTCTCTTCGTTTTAACTTTCTGAGCGTGTTTTTAATCCAAACATATCATATCTATATGTTTTTGGAATCAGGAACCGACAAGAAATAAGATGAAATTGTTTTTAACACGATTTCGGAAATTTAATTTTAATCATAATTTTTATATTTTTAATTTTCAGAGCTTGTTTTTAATACGAATATAACATATTGATATGTTTTTGGAATCAGAACATGATAAAAAATAAAATAAAAGTAATTTTGGATCATTTTATAAAAAAATTATTTTAATTACAATTTTCAGATTGTTAATGACGTTAAAACATTTAGTCAAAACTTGACTAAATGCAAAAAAATGTCTGGGGATATCATACCCAGGAACTCTCATGTAAAATTTCATAAAGATCGGTTTACTCTGAATCGCTCTACACACACACACGCACAGACAGACAAACAGACAGTACACACACACACACACACACACACACACACACACACACACACACACACACACACACACACACACACACACACACACATACACCACGACCCTCGTCTCGATTCCCCCTTTAAAGTGAGAGAAATAGCTGCAACAGACCATGTGTCCATCCTTTTCTTGACTGCTTCTTGCAAGGCTTAATACGTTTATCAAGAGCATGCCAACCTCAAGGTTATCTAGACTGACATCGGATTTCTCGAGCAATTGACCGATTTGTCCAACCATGAAATTAAGAAAGATTGAACCTTTTCGATTAGTTCAACAGCCAGCACACAGAGCATTTAACAGATTGAATGCTATGTTGGATTGTTGTTATTGGTTTTAAAGCGCAAGTATAGTCGCTCGATATGATATCGTCCACTTGCACAAAATTAATAACACTTCTAGGTTATGTGCATAGTCGTCAACATTTAGCAATGATGGTATACTGATGACAAATACTGATATCTGAAAACGATTAAATTTGCCTACGTTTTGCCATCGGGTACCCAAAAGGACCTCCCCTCCCCTCCAACTAAGGTACTAATGTTTAATTAACGTCAACTTCAAATACACACAAAACAACGAAACCAGAAGAAACAAGAAATTCCTCCGAGGTAGGAAAAACACCCCCGTTGGTCAAAGGGAAATAACCATTCTCACTGCCACCAACTGAGAAGGTTATTTCCCTTTGACCATTAATATCTCCCTCTATAAGTCCTTGTAGAATCTTAATCCACCAATAACTCCCTAAGCGTGTGTTTGACTGGTCCCAATTTTTGTAAGGACCGTCTCAGGAATGTATAGAACCTGTTCACCAAGTTTGGTGACGATCGGTCCGTTCATTCTTGAGATCTATACGCGAACACAAACACACAAACACATGGACCGAATCCTATACACACCCCTATACCGGGGGTGTAAAAATGGTCGACCTTACTATCAACTAAGATGATCCTCTTCCCCCGCACTCGCTATCGCAGTGCTTTCTTTCTCTGCTGCAAAATAAAGACCCTGTTTCAGAAGACAAACGAGCTTCGTCTCAAATCCGAAAATGAAGTGACAGTAGAGGGAGGCAATCCGACAGAAAACAGTATTAACTCAGCTTAATTCCCTGTTAAACTTCCAAAAATATCTGTGCAATCATTGTCTTAGTTCCGCTCAGGACAAGTGCAGACAACTCTAGGAAAAGGCTCACCAGTTCGCTCATTTTGGCAGCACTGGCATTTTCTTTCATCACGTCGTACCAGTATTGAATATTCTACCTTTCTGCATCGCCAATTAATGATTTAGTGTTCTGAAGCGTACAAAAGAAAGTGATAGGACCTGGGATAAAATGTTCAAATAATTTCCAAATGTGAATGTATCTTTAAACATTCCATTATTCAAACAGGTGGGGTTTTTTTTACATTTAGTCAAGTTTTGACTAAATGTTTTAACGTAGAGGGGGGAATCGAGACGAGGGTCGTGGTGTATGTGCGTGCGTGTGTATGTGTGTGTGTGTGTGTGTGTGTGTGTGTGTGTGTGTGTTGAGCGATTCAGACTAAACTACTGGACCGATCTTTATGAAATTTGACATGAGAGTTCCTGGGTATGAAATCCCCGAACGTTTTTTTCATTTTTTTGATAAATGTCTTTGATGACGTCATATCCGGCTTTTCGTGAAAGTTGAGGCGGCACTGTCACGCCCTCATTTTTCAACCAAATTGGTTGAAAGTTTGGTCGGGTAATGTTCGACGAAGCCCGGACTTCAGTATTGCATTTCAGCGTGGTGGCTTAAAAATTAATTAATGACTTTGGTCATTAAAAATCTGAAAATTGTAAAAAAAATATGTTTTTTATAAAACGATCCAAATTTACGTTTATCTTATTCTCCACCATTTGCTGATTCCAAAAACATATAAATATGTTATATTCGGATTAAAAAGAAGCTCTGAAAATTAAATATATGAAACTTATTATCAAAATTAAATTTTCGAAATCAATTTAAAAACACTTTCATCTTATTCCTTGTCGGTTCCTGATTCCAAAAACATATAGATATGATATGTTTGGATTAAAAACACGCTCAGAAAGTTAAAACGAAGAGAGGTACAGAAAAGCGTGCTATCCTTCCCAGCGCAACTACTACCTCGCTCTTCTTGTCAATTCCACTGCCTATGTCGTGAGCGGTGGACTGACGATGCTACGAGTATACGGTCTTGCTGCGTTGCATTGCGTTCAGTTTCATTCTGTGAGTTCGACAGCTACTTGACTAAATGTTGTATTTTCGCCTTACGCGACCTGTTTACATTTAATTCCGATAACCACGACTGTATGTATATGTTAATCTTTTAGGCGTTGCAACGTTTTCAATTTAAACTATTTTTCGGAAGATTGTTAATTAAACTGGTCATGCCAAACACCACTAAGGCCCAGATCATTCTGAGTTATTTCAAAATGCTTTAAATAGGGTGCTTTGTATATGTTATTTACATAAAAGCGATGCCAAAAAAAATACAATAAATTTGAAAACTGATTACTATTGATTCCATTCTTTCCATAAGCTTACCATCCCGAAGAAGGCAGTAACGTGCTGAAATATTGATTATAGATATAAACATACCTAACCTTGTTACTGGTGTGTTTTCTTTTTATCTAAATACTATTATTACAGTCCACTAATGTAAACCAAAAACAGAACATTCTATTTTTAACTTGAACATCTAATGGGAACATGCCTACTTCACCACACAAACCACACACAAAAACACGTTGGGGTCGAGTTTCCTAATTTCAAAATAATCTTATAACAAGTCGCGTAAGGCAAAATTACTACATTTAGTCAAGCTGTGGAACTCACAGAAGGAAACTGAACGCAACGCAACGCAGCAAGACCGTATACTCGTAGCATCGTCACTCCACCGCCCGTGGCAAAGGCAGTGCACGTGGAATTGACAAGAAGAGCGGGGTATTCGTTGCGCTGAGAAGGATAGCACGCTTTTCTGTACCTCTCTTCGTTTTAACTTTCTGAGCGTGTTTTTAATCCAAACATATCATATCTATATATTTTTGGAATCAGGAACCGACAAGGAATAAGATGAAAGTGTTTTTAAATTGATTTCGAAAAAAAAATTTTGATAATAATTTTTATATATTTAATTTTCAGAGCTTGTTTTTAATCCGAATATAACATATTTATATGTTTTTGGAATCAGCAAATGATGGAGAATAAGATAAACGTAAATTTGGATCGTTTTATAAATTTTTATTTTTTTTTACAATTTTCAGATTTTTAATGACCAAAGTCATTAATTAATTTTTAAGCCACCAAGCTGAAATGCAATACCGAACCCCGGGCTTCGTCGAAGAGTACTTGACCAAAATTTCAACCAATTTGGTTGAAAAATGAGGGCGTGACAGTGCCGCCTCAACTTTCACAAAAAGCCGGATATGACGTCATCAAAGACATTTATCAAAAAAATGAAAAAAATATCTGGGGATTTCATACCCAGGAACTCTCATGTCAAATTTCATAAAGATCGGTCCAGTAGTTTAGTCTGAATCGCTCTACACACACACACACACACACAGACAGACAGACAGACAGACAGACAGACACACACACACACACACACACATACACCACGACCCTCGTCTCGATTCCCCCCTCTATGTTAAAACATTTAGTCAAAACTTGACTAAATGTAAAAACGAAGCTGCAATGTTGTTGCAAGAGAGCAATAGAGTGATAGTAATGCGGGACCAGTCTCTTGGCACCGGAGAGAGTAACAAGCATTGGAATGAACAAGCGACGTGTATCCTCACATAAAACGGAGGACAACGTTAATGCCTGAAAACAATGAATACTGTTACGTGTGCGGAAAACCCGAAAGCTGCGTTTGCCCTGAACCATGCTGGATCGTTAACATAAAGGCATACTCCTTCTTGAGCAAACCATGTTGTAAGGCCTAAAAAAAAAAAATAGGTGTGGTTACGGTAACCCGACCTACCCTATTTTTAGGGGCCGACCCTATAACTATTTATTACATTTGTCAAACAAAAAAAAAACAAAAAAAAACGAGTGCAGAAAACGCAATGAAAGCGAAAGCGCTCGAGTCGCACACTTATTTCCCTGTCAAGTAGGTTTAATTTGTACACATTAGAAAAAAAAATTTTTTAAAAAGTGATTGCCTACCTTCCTACCCTGTTTTTTTTGGCTATGTTACTGTAACCACACCTTTTTTTTTTTTTTGTGCCTAAGTCACAGGGCTCCCCATGGACACTCAACCTACAGGGTCCCTGGACCTCCAATTTTACATTTGTAGGGGTTCCAAGTAGGGGGTAGACGTTTCACGCTGATGAGTCAACTCTTTTATTCTGTAAAATTCAATAAAAGTTAATATTATTCGATCTGCTTTATTAATTGTGTTCCATGCTGTTCGTGTAGATGTTATGTCAGTTGTATCTGCTGTGACGCAAGCGTAGTGTAGATGGAGTTCTGGCTCGTGGAGAAATAACCAATGAGAGTCCACGTTGGTCAACGTGTGTGTTCTCATAATCGCGGGTGTTCTTTTGCACTAAGTTACAATTATTTGGTTGCACTTACGATGTTATGAACAATAAAGGGCCATATTCTGATTCCCTCACAGGGATACCTTCTTAATTAGGTGACTGTGTATGTTATAACATATGCTCATACACGAGCGCATGTATAAAACCAAGAAAAAAACCAAGAATGGTATGTTTAATTTATGACAAAACAAAGCATGTATCAAACGTAAAATAACTAGTACACTTTAATAGAAATACAAATTACTTTAAACTGGTTCTGACTGTGTTAAAACAGACCAGCAGACCCCCCCCCCTCCCCCCCCCCCCCCCCGAAACAAATACAACAGAAAGCGAAGACGGGCGTATCACTTTAACACTTCATTCCTTTCATTCCAATATGTTCCACAATGTTGAAGCTATTTCCTATTTCACAAATACAAATTCCGCCGAAAGGCGACGACATACGGAAGACCGCGCACATGTGGAAATACTGTAATGGACAACTTTACTTTAGGCATACTGTTGATGAAAAACATACACACACACACAGACCGTTCAAGCTGTTGTCTGGCTCTAAAGTTGTTCAGCCTGCTGGTCTTGAAAATTGCTTGTTGTTGCTATTAGTTTTGTTTCGATTTGCACGTTCGGTCTTCAGCCTCATATTAATAAAGCGAATTCGACTTCAAAAAGTCTACTTCACACAGCTCGCTGCACTAAGCTTTGGTTCTGAATTTTCGTGAAAAAGACTTCAAAAAGTCTACTCCACAAAGCTCGCTGCACTAAGCTTTGGTTCTGAATTTTCGTGAAAAAGACTTCAAAAAGTCTACTTCACAAAGCTCGCTGCACTAAGCTTTGGTTCTGAATTTTCGTGAAAAAGACTTCCCAAAGCCTACTTCACAAAGCTCGCTGCACTAAGCTTTGGTTCTGAATTTTCGTGAAAAAGACTTCAAAAAGTCTACTTCACAAAGCTCGCTGCACTAAGCTTTGGTTCTGAATTTTCGTGAAAAAGACTTCAAAAAGTCTACTTCCCAAAGCTCGCCGCACTAAGCTTTGGTTCTGAATTTTCGTGAAAAAGACTTCAAAAAGTCTACTTCACAAAGCTCGCTGCACTAAGCTTTGGTTCTGAATTTTCGTGAAAAAGACTTCAAAAAGTCTACTCCACAAAGCTCGCTGCACTAAGCTTTGGTTCTGAATTTTCGTGAAAAGGACTTCGCAAAGTCGGCTTCGTGCTCAATAGAGACGAATTCCAAAAATGACTGTCGGCTTTGTATGGGTTGTGAAAGAGTGAATGCCCTTGCTTTTTACTAGGACAAACATTGGAGGGGCCAATCACTAGCGAGGGGTGTGTTGGACACACGTGAACAACAGCACGCACAACCCCAAACATCGTCCATCAAGGAAGGCCTTTAATTAGTACTATTTGTGAATCGCTCTACACACACAGACAGACAGACACACACACACACACACACACACACACACACACACACACACACACACACATACACCACGACCCTCGTCTCGATTCCCCCCTCTATGTTAAAACATTTAGTCAAAACTTGACTAAATGTAAAAATGGAAAGAAAGATAATAAAAAAACAAACATTACCTGAAGATAAAAAGAACCTAATCCACACAAAAAAAGAAGACGATGATGGAAAACTGGCGACTGTAATCCTGAACGAATGAAGACAAGGCAAATGAACCTGTACAGATCGTGACACAAGCATCAGCACTTCACACGAGTGATATCTACACAACCCCTCTGAAACTCTTGCCTAGTGACCAGAACGTTTCGCGCGGCGTCAGCTGCGTTTTTAATGTATAGTAACTTTCTGGGTTTATAGTCAAACGTATTGGCAGTTAGCTCGCGCACTGGTGAGGAAGGGAGGTGGTTTGGCGCTCGAATCCGTGTGTGTGGGGGGGGGGGGAGAAGGGAGGCGGTGGGGCTGTGAATGGTTGTGTGTATGCCTGTGACGATTGGAAGGATGAGAGAATATAAGTTTGCAGAATATAACACTAAAACACACAAAAATAATAAAATTTAGAGATAAAGAGACTAAATAAGACCGACTTGGAGAGAGAGGCAGAGAGAGACAGACACAAAAGAGGAGGGAGATATAAAGAGAGAGAGAGAAGAGAGAGAAAGAGAGAGAGAGAGAGAGAGAGAGAAGAGAGAGAAAAGAGAGAGAGAGAGAAGAGAGAGAAAAGAGAGAGAGAGCGGTGTTTGTGTGTGTATGAGTGTGTGTGTGTGTGAATGTGCCTGGTGTGTGTGTGTTTGTGTTTGTGTTTGTGTGTCTGTATGGCTCTGTGTGTGTGTGTGTGTATGTCTGTCTGTCTGTCTGTCTGTCTGTCTGTCTGTCTGTCTGTATGCAGAAGAGTAATAGTAGACGAAATAAATTCTGAAGTCGAAATGTATTCCTATTTCAGATGGCTATGACAAAATCAAGATATTTTCTCTGTGCTTGGTATTTGAAGCATGAGTTTAATGTTGCTCTCTCTCTCTCTCTCTCTCTCTCTCTCTCTCTCTCTCTCTCTCTCTCTCTCTCTCTCTCTCTCTCTCTCTCTCTCTCTCTCTCTCTCTCTCTCTCTCTTTTCTCTTCTCTCTCTATATATATATGTCTGCCTCTGTCTCTCTTCTTATATCTCTCTCTGTCTCTCTCTTCCTCTCTCTCCCCATCTCTCTCTCTATTTCTGCCTCTGTCTCTCTCCTTCTCTCCCTCCAACCCTCTCTTTCTCTGTCTCTCTCTTCCTCTCCATCTATCTCACTTTCTGTCCCCAGCATCTCTCTCTCTTTTTCTCTCTCTGTCTCTCTTTCTTGTCTCTCAGTCTCTTCCTCTCTCTCTCCCTCCGTCTCTCTCTCTCTCTCTCTCTCTCTCTCTCTCTCTCTCTCTCTCTCTCTCTCTTCTTCTTCTTCTGCCTCCCCCCCTCCTCCGCCTCTCTCTCTTTGCCTCTCTCTCTCTCTTTAGACTTTAGATTCAGTATCGTGGTGTTAAAATCTATCCGACAAATGTGTTGGCTAATATAACCTGAAGCCTAAAAGTAACCAAAACGGTCCTTACACGAGACTATTGTGGCGATTTCTACCTGAGACTGGGAGGAGACATGAACATCTGATCTATTATTTCAAAGGCTTTTTGGTTCGTTTTCGCTGGCATTGGGGCATTGTCCATGTGTCAGGCCACTTACAACTAACACCTGATAGGAACTGACAGAGCGGAACGCTTCATAAGACGAAAGGAACAAGAAATTCCTCCGAGGTAGGAAAAACACCCCCGTCAAAGGGAAATAACCTTCTCAGTTGGTGGCAGTGACTGAGTGAGAATGGTTATTTCCCTTTGACCATTAAGATGTCTCTCTATAAGTCCTTGTATAATTTTAATCCACCAATAACTCCCTAACCGTGTGTTTGACTGGTCCCAATTTTTGTAAGGACCGTCTCAGGAATGTATAGAACCTGTTCACCAAGTTTGGTGACGATCGGTCCGTTCATTCTTGAGATCTATATGCGAACACAAACAAACAAACAAACACATGGACCGAATCCTATACACACCCCTATACCGGGGGTGTAACAAAAGAAGATACCGTGAAACCCGAAATCAAAGACCACCCCAAACTCTAAGGAATTCCAGTAGGTCTCAAAAGGTAGGGAGTATTACAATGGTGATACATATGACGGCTTACTAGTGCCAAAACCTGGGGTTACCCATTTTCACGTGATAATTAATAATTAACGCTGTCGGTTACTGTTTTCACTCGTTAGTTACTCATTTTCACGGGATAATTAGTAATTTTTACGGGAAAATGACTAATTTTTAGTTTTGGCACTAGCGATCCGTCAGGAAGTGAGCCAAAACTAAAAATTAGTAATTAACAGGTGAAAGTTAGTAATTTTCCCGGGAAAATTAGTAATTAACACGTGAAAATGGTAATTATCAAGGGAAAATTACTCATTTTCCCTTGATAATTACAATTATGAGGTTTTGGCACTAGTAAGCCGTCATAGATACATTTCCAGAGCCAATGAACAGAAAATCTGAGAAGCTCGGGTCTAGGAAGGGAAGCGGGGTTTTAAATCGGGGGGTCTTAACGTTCACTGTCCTACCGGATCTGCCGTACTAAATCCATGTATAGTGGAAAGAATTCGATGCCATTTGAATTAGTACCGCTTTGTACGTCTTCTCCTTATTCTTTGCAAATTCTTTGGGAATTCTATTTTCGAGGAGGTCGTGTTTGTTCCCCCTCTCTCTTTTTACATTTAGTCAAGTTTTGTTTGTGTTGTTTGGTCGGGAGAATTTTCCGTATTTGACCTGGCATGTTGTTGTTGATGTCCTCCCCTAACCTTTTTTACATTTAGTCAAGTTTTGACTAAATGTTTTAACATAGAGGGGGAATCGAGACGAGGGTCATTAAAAATCTGAAAATTGTAATTAAAATTATATTTTTATAAAACGATCCAAAATTACTGTTATTTTATTCTTCATCATGTTCTGATTCCAAAAACATATAAATATGTTAAATTCGGATTAAAAACAAGCTCTGAAAATTAAAAATATAAAAATTATGATTAAAATTAAATTTCCGAAATCGTTTTAAAAACAATTTCATCTTATTCCTTGTCGGTTCCTGATTCCAAAAACATATAGATATGATATGTTTGGATTAAAAACGAAAGTTAAAACGCAGAGAGGTACAGTAAAGCGTGCTATGCAGCACAGCGCAACCGCGCTAAACAGGCTCGTCACTTTCACTGCCTTTTGCACTAGCGGCGGACTACGGTCATTGTGAAAAAATGCAGTGCGTTCAGTTTCATTCTGTGAGTTCCACAGCTTGACTAAATGTAGTAATTTCGCCTTACGCGACTTGTTTAAAATAATAATAATAATAATAATAATAATAATAAATAACTTTTCTATAGCGCGAGTCCCATCAATTGGCTCCAGGCGCTTTACAAATTCATTATAGAATAAACTATAGCACATATCAACAAGCATACAAAGCATACATTTAACTGAGACATAAGACCGAGAACCCAAGCACTAAGCAAAACTTAGCGTACAATGTTAAAAGTACACACACACTTTTAACCTACTTTGTGTCTGTCTGTCTGTCTGTCTGTCTGTCTGTCTGTCTGTCTGTCTGTCAATCTGTCCGTCTGTCTATCTGTCTGTCTGTCCGTCTGTCCGGCTGTCTGTCTGTCTGTCTGTCTGTCCGTCCGTCTGTCTGTATGTC